>NC_084461.1:163801136-164104166 GCF_027409185.1 Cynocephalus volans | reverse complement strand
TATACAAATGGCCAACAGACATATGAAAAAGTGCTCAACATCACTCAGCATCCGGGAAATGCAAATCAAAACCACATTGAGATACCATCTAACCCCAGTTAGGATGGCTAAAATCCAAAAGACTCTGAATGATAAATGCTGGCGAGGTTGCGGAGAAAAAGGAACTCTCATACATTGTTGGTGGGACTGCAAAATGGTGCAGCCTCTATGGAAAACGGTATGGAGGTTCCTCAAACAATTGCAGATAGATCTACCATACGACCCAGCTATCCCACTGTTGGGAATATACCCAGAGGAATGGAAATCATCAAGTCGAAGGTATACCTGTTCCCCAATGTTCATCGCAGCACTCTTTACAATAGCCAAGAGTTGGAACCAGCCCAAATGTCCATCATCAGATGAGTGGATACTGAAAATGTGGTACATCTACACAATGGAATACTACTCAGCTATAAAAACTAATGAAATACTGCCATTTGCAACAACATGGATGGACCTTGAGAGAATTATATTAAGTGAAACAAGTGAGGCACAGAAAGAGAAATACCACATGTTCTCACTTATTGGTGGGAGCTAAAAATTAATATATAAATTCACACACACACACACACACACACACACACACACACACACACACACACACACAAAACGGGGGGGGGGAAGAAGCTATAACAACCACAACTACTTGAAGTTGATACTACAAGCAAACAGAAAGGACATTGTTGGGGGGGGAGGGGGGAGGGAGGAGGGAGGGAGGGTTTGGTGATGGGGAGCAATAATCAGCCACAATGTATATCGACAAAATAAAATTAAAAATAAAATAAAATAAAATAAAATAAAATATTAGATTGGATAGATTTCTAGAGATTAATCAGTGAAACTCTCCAGTCAATGCCACACATGTGGTATAAGCAATTTGACATTCAGTGAACAGAACCAGCAGCAGTTAGTAAAAAGCTTCATTGGGAATCTTCTTGTCATGATTTTTATTATTCACCAGAAATTTTATTTTTCATGATTAGCTTCAATTAGTTCTCACGTTTTACACTCAGAAGTACAAGAGCTTCTAAAATTCTTTCTTGCAATGTTGGAAAATATACAACCTTAAAACATTTTTTTCTTTCAGCTAAAAATTCTTCTTTCCTTCAGTATGTCCTAATAAATCTTTATCTAGTTGAACTAAAAAATAAAGTTGCATTTGAAAACTTTTGAGGATGAGGAACATTGGTTAACTTCCAGAGGGAGTTGTTAGTAAATTATTTCATAAATGTTTTTCATGATAAAAAGCCTGAACCATCATAGAAGTAGTAGAAAGCAGGAGAGAGAGGGAAAAAAAGAGAAGGATCTATGGACCTAAAACTAATTAGTAATTTTAGTAATAAAGAAAAAGATTATTAACAGATGCCCTTAATATTTAAAACAATGTTATATTTGGAGGGAAACTTTCAGAACTAGGCTAATAGCAGCCCTGAGGTTATTTTACTAGTCGGCATTCAGAGACTTGCTCTAGTTAAAGTGAACGTGCGGGAGGACTCCACCTCTACGCTCTTGTCTGAAACCTTTAGGGAAAACGTCAGGAAACTTACAAAAATTCTCTAAGTTTAAAGGCATCAGACAGTTACGGAATCAATGAAATCAACCACATACGCCTGTAAAAAACGGATGAAATACAGTTTCAGAGGGAGAACCCTTCCCAGGTGAACTGTTGCTAGTTGTTCTCCCACCCAGGGTCATCTGGCATAAAATTCTCATCCCATGGTTATTCAATCAAACACTAATCTAGGTGATGCTGTGAAGGGACTTTGCATATGGAATTAAGGTTACATATAAACTGACCTCAAAGAAGAAATATTATCCTGGATTATGCAAACGAACCCAACGTAATCACATAACCCTGTAAAATCAAAAGAGGGAGGCAGAAGGAGCGGTCGGGGTCTCTAAACACAAACGAGCGGGAGTCGGCCTGCCATTGCTGGTTTTGGAGATGGAGAGGCAGGGGCACAAGTCAGGGAATGCAGGCTGCCTCCAGGAGCCGAGCACAACCCCCAGCTGACAGCCAGCAAGGAAATGGGGACCAGAGGTTGAGAAATCTAACTCAAACTGAAACTCAGCTCCAAGATGTCCCAATTGCTGACAGGGTGTAAAGTGATTATCCCATCACCTTACACCCTTAACAGCAAAGGAGGAATCCTGTCGGGTGAAAGGCAGCATCATCAGGACCTTCTATAGTTTTGTATACACAATGTATAGTATAAAAACTTTCCTAGACATTTAGAGAGATATGAAAATATAACCAAGAATCAAGAGAAGACCAGGCAGTTAACCAAATCCATAGTTAATACAGATGTTGAAATAATAGTCAAGGACTTTATGATTACTACATCAAAGAAATTAGCAGAAAAGATGGACAAAATGGATAAAAAGAAAAACAATTTTTAGAAAGCATTGGAATGTATAAGTAAAGAATCAAATGGACATTCCAGAAATGAAAATGTGATCACAAAAATTAAGAATTCAGTGAGTAGGTTTAAGAGGAGATTGAACACAATGGATTACAGAATTAGTAAACCAAAAGATAAGACTCTGGAGAATATCCAAACTGAAGTGGATAAAGAAATATTAGAAAAACAAACAGAATATAGTGTAAGAATGTTTAAGGGAATTCTTAAACTAATAAAAATGATCCCAGATGAAAGTATAAGACTGCAAGAAAGAATAAAGAATAAAAAATAATTAAATACGTGGGTAAATAAAACTAATACTGACTTCACACAATAATAGTAGTAACATTATGGAATTAAAAATTATACATGAACAAGATGCATGACAATGACAATGTATCATAAAGGAGGGGAGGGAGATGGAGTTAAAGGTTCTAAGGTACAGAAATAGAGTACAGTACAGAAATAGAGGCAGAAGTAAACATTTATATGAAAAAATCAAGGGTGCATGCAGCAACATGTAAGTAACCACTAAGAGGATAGTAAGATAATGTGCTTCCAATAAGTTAATAGAAGAAAATAGAGTTCTAGCAAATATTTGGTTAATCTTTAAAAAGGGGGGGAGGGCAAGAATTGAGAAGATGAGTATAAAAGAAACAGGTCAACTTGAAAACAAATTGTACGAGCGTGTAAACCTAAATGATGGCTCATTGGACCCCCTTTGTTACAGTCCTACTCCTGCATTCTCCATTGTGTAGCAGAGTGCTGTAGCTCCAGCAGTACAGCTGCTGTTTTATAGTCTGGTGGTCTACGGAATGAAATGTCCAAAGTGGCCAGGAAGTACTCGCACCTTCAGAGCAGTGGCACTCTTGCTGTGTTTTCTTACAAATATGCACACCCTCTAAACCTGCTGCAGAAAATGACTTCTAACAAAGCCTAAAGTTTTATTGATTGATTGATTGGTAATTTTTCATAGACTTTTACTTTAGAAGAGTTTTACAGAATTACAGAAAATTGAAAAATAATTCTGTAAAAATAAACGTTATTTAGATACCCTTAGTTTTTATCTAATGCCCATTTTCTGTTCCAGTATCTCATCCAGGATCCTACAACACATTTACTTGGGTGTCCTTAAACTCCTCTTGGCTGTGCTAGTTTTTCAGACTTTTCTTGTTACTGATGACCATGATGGTTTTGAGAAGAATTGGTCAGGTATTTTTTGGAACGTTCCACATTGATGTTGGGTGTTTTTCTCATGATTACTCTGGGGTCATATGTTTCAACAGAGGTAAAGTGCCCTTCTCATCGCATCACATCAAAGATACACACGGTATCAACATGACTTATCACTGTTGATGATGACCTCGATCACCTGGCTGAGGGAGCAATGGTCAGGTTTCTCTATTCTAAGGTTACTCTTTTCTATTGTTTCCATACTGTACTCTTTGGAAGAAAGTCCCTGTGCACAGTCCATGCTCAGGAGGTGCAGTAGAATATATTCAAAAATTATTTGACATTTTTCTGCATGGGATTTTTTTTCTCCATGTATTTATTTATTCAATCATTATTTATATCAGTATAGACACGAATTTTGATTTTATACTTTGGGTTATAATCCACTACACCTTTATGTATTTTGTGAAAAATTGTTCCAGTTTTGGCCAATGGGAGGTCTTTCAGTTGGATCCTGTCTTTTTGACACACCCCCTTCATTGTGAGCCTTTATTTTCATTTTTATTTTTTTACAACTTTCTGGCTCTGGCACTACAAGCTCCTCAATGTTAATTTTGTATATTTTCTGCCCCTGTCATAGAATCAGCCATTTCTCCAAGAACCCCTAGTTTTTATAATTATCATCATATCATCATCATCATTCAATGGTATTAGAAAGCAAGATATGGGTGCTAGGCGTGCTCATTATTACTGGGGTGCTGTTTCTTCCCTAAACTGACAGAGAAAAGAACCCTAGTATACAAGACACCTATAATTATTTCTGTATGCTACACTCTATATATCCATATTACATTAAGCTTGAGTTCATACTGATGTCTCCAATGGGACATACTGATGTCTCCATGTCTACCACATGGATCATTCTAGACCCCTCCTTTGTTTGCATGTAATTTCCCAAACAAACAGTGGAAAATCTGGCTTCCACCATCTGCAATTTATTTGCTTATTTGTTCAATTTCAGTGCATATGTGTAGTGGTATCAGCAGCGTTAACCCATACCTCAAGGGGTTGGCTTTATCAACTATGATACAGTGCTTATGTACAGTTTATTTTATCTTTAGTCTTACAGAGCCCTATCATTTCCAAAATTTCATAGGTCAGAACTTTCTTGCCCACCCCTTCACTGAGGTTGTTTCATACAATTGTAATATAGCTAGATTGTTTTGCTACATTCTGCATTCAGTCCTGAGCTTTCCCAGTCTCTTAAAGAGGAGTTTTATTTTTGTGGTGGGGGAACAGGGTTTGGTCAGTACAGAGGGGTCTGAACTGTTGACCTTGGTGTTACAAGGCTGCACCTCTTAAATATTTTTAAAATTTACATACATTAAGGTTCACCCTTTCTGCTATAGATTATTATGGGTTCTGAAAAAAGCATGGTGTCATGAATTCAACAATACAGCATCACACATAATAGTTTCAATGCCAAGTAAAATGCCCTGTGCTTCACCTTTTATCTCTCTCTTTCCCCAAACCCATTGCAAACACTGAACTTTTTATCATCTCTATAGCATTGCATTTTTCGGAAAGTCATATAACTGGAATCATACAGTATGCAGCCTCTTCAGACTGATTTCTTTCATGTTGCAATATGTATGTAAGATTCATCCATATATTTCTGAGGTTTGATAGTTCAAGCTTCTATTAGTCACTGAAAAATGTTTCATTGGAGAGATGCACCACACTTATCTTGCTTGTTTACAGTTTTGGGAGATTATAAGTAATCTTCTATAACTATTCACGTTTAGGTTTCTGTGTGGCTGTACATTTTCAAATCAATTTAGTAAAGACATAGGGGCACAATTGCAGGTTTATAAGGCAAGACTGTGTTTAGCTTTATAAAAACTGCCAAATTGTCTTCCAAAGTGACTTTAATGTTTCCCATTAGAAAAAAATAAATGAGTGTTCCTGTTGCTCTGCATTTCACCCAAAATTCAGTTCTGGAGGTTATATTCATTCTAATAGTTATGCCATGGCATCACATTTTTGCCCTGACTTCCAGTTGCCTAATGAAAAATGGTGTTGAGCATTTTTTCATATGTTTATGTATCATCTGTATGTATTCTTGGGAAAGGTGTCTGTTTAGATCTTCTACCCATCTTTTAATTGGACTGTTGAGTTTTAAGAGTTCTTTGCATATGGTGGATAAAATTTTTATCAGGTATGCATTTTGCAAATATTTTATCCCAGTCTGTAGCTTACCTTTTAATATTCTTAACAGCATCTTATATTGCACAGAAGTTTTAATTTTAATGAAGTCCAATATACCAATTTTTAAATGAATTGTGCTTTTTTGTTTTTCCTAAAAACCAAGCCCAAAGTAACCTAGATTTTCTATGTTCTCTTCTAGAAGTTTTATAGATTTTTTACATTTCACACTTAGGTGTATGACTTATTTTGAATTGATATTTGTTAAAGGTGTATGTTCTGTGTCCGTTTATAGGTCTGGTTTGGTTTTGCATATGGATGTCCAATTGTTTCAGAACCATTTATTCAAAGATCACATTTTCTCTATTGAATTGCCTTTGCTACTTTGTCAAGGAGCAGTTGAATATATTCTGTGGATTTACTTTGGGGCTCCCAATTCTGTTCCTTTGATCTTTATTTTCATTATTTTACCCATACCATGCTGGCCTGATTTCAGAAGCTTTACATTCATTTAGCAAATTAGGTGCTGTGAGTCTTTCAGATTTGTTCTTCTTCAGTTTGTTAGTTATTCTAGTTATTTACTTTTCCATATAACCTTTAGAATAATCTTTAATTTTTTTTCTTGTCTTATTGCAGCAGACTGAACTAAGTAATATGTTAAATATGAGTGGTGAAATGGACATCTTTATCTTGTTTCTAATCTTAGGGTTAAAGCATTCGGTTTAGCACCATAACATCCTATGTTAGTGGTAAATTTTTTTGTATATGTTCTTTATAAAGTTGAGGAAGTTTCCCTTCTATTTATAGTTTGTAGAGAATTTTTGTTATTAAGGTGTATTGGATTTATCAAAAAATTTTAGGACACCAAATTTTCTTCTTTAGCCTATTAATGTGATAGATTATGTAGGCTCATTTTCGAACATTGAACCAGCCCTGCTTTCTTGGAATGAAACCAACTTGGTGTGGTATATAATTCTTTTTATACAGTTATATTGGATTTTCTAAAAATTTGCCAAGGAATTGTGCATCTATGTCATGAGAGATATTAGTCTGTAGTTTTTCTGTTTTATAATGCCTGCATATGCTTTTAAAATTAGGGTAATGATGGACACATAGAACATATTAGGGAGTGTTCCTTTTGCTTCAATTTTCTGGAAGAGATTGCAGAGATTTGGTATTATTTCTTATTTTTTAATAAATTCAGTAGTAAAATCATCTAGGTTTGGTGCTTTTTGGAAAAGTTATTAATTAGTGATTAAACTTCAAAATAGATATAGACATGTATTAGTTTCCTAGGGTTTCCATAGCAAATTACCACAAACTTGGGCTTAATGCAGCAGAAATTTATTCTCTCACAATTCTGGAGACTACAAGTCTGAAATCAACATGTTGGCAGGGCAATGTTCTCTTTGGAGCTTCTAGAGGAGGATCCTTCATTACGTGTTCCAGCTTCTGGTATGCCCAGGTTTTTTGTGGCTTGTGGCAGCATAACTCCAATCCCTGACTCCCTCTTTGAACTGCTATCTTCCTTCTGCAGTTGCATCTTCACATGGCTTTTTTTTTCTTTGTCTGTGTCTGTGGTCAATTTTCCCTCTTCTTATAAAGACATCAGCACTGTTGGATTAGAGCTCACCCTAATGACTTTATCTTAATTTAATTATATCTGCAAAGATCTTGTTTCCAAACAAGATCACATTCACTGGTACCAGGGGTGAGGACTTGAACATATCTTTCTGGGGCACAGATCAACTCATGACAAGGATTATCTAGATGATTATCTACTCATATTTCTACTTGCATGAATTTTAGTGCTTTGTGTCTTTCAAGAAATTGTTTCCTTTCCTCTATGAAATTTCTGGGCATAGAGATGTTCATAGTATTCCTTTATTTTCCTTTTAACATCCATAGGAGGCCTACAGGGCCCACTCACACCCAAGCGAGAACGAGGGAGGCTCACAGGCCCCACCAAATCACTGCACAGGCAGTCCAGGTGAACATGCACAGGACCCAAGTGGCACTGTGCCTGTGGGACCAACGCCACCTGCAGGACCCATCCACACCTGAGTGAACACTGGAGGGGCTCACAGGCCCCACCAAACCACCACATGGGCTGTCCAGGTGAGTGCACGCAGAGCCTACTCACTGGCTGAAAAGGAACCAAGGCAGCCCACTACACACTCAGCTGCATTGATATAAGAGCCACCAGCAGAACCTACAAATGAGGAGGAAGTCTTCCCCCTCGTAACCCACTCCAGGGTGATAGAAGAATTAAGTGTTCTACCAGATGGCCAAACATCAGCATAAAAATACTAGAACTACAAATAAACAAGAAGATATGACACAACCAAAGGAATATGGTAATTCTTGAGTGCCAAACCCCATAGAGCAAGAAAACCTTGAGATTTCTTAAAAGGAATTCTGAGCACAAATTTTAAGAAAACTCCAAGAAATAAGATAAGAATCAACTAGAGAACACAATGAAACAAGAAAAAATATCCAGGATATGAAGGAAAAAATTTACAAAGAGATTAATAACTTAAAAAAAGAATGTAACAGAACTTCTGGAAATGAAGGATTCTCTTCATGAAATAAAAAACATAACAGAAACCTTGAGCAGCAGGCTAGAGCAAGCAGAAGAAAGAATCTCAGAACTCAAATATGGTCTTTTTGAAATAACCCAGGCAGACAAGAAGAAGGAAAAATAATTTTTAAAAGTGAAGAAAATTTAAGAGAGCTAGCAGAAAACCTCAAGCACACAAATATCAGAATCATAAATATTCCAGAAGGGGAGGGAAAAGGAAAAGGCATTGAAAACTTATTCAAGGAAGTAATAACAGAGATTATCAGGTATAAGGAGGGATGCAGATACTTAGATCCAGGAAGACCAAAGATCCCAAAGCAAATTCAATCCAAAAAGATCCTCTCCAAGACACATCATAGTCAAACTGGCAAAACTCAAAGACAAAGAGAGAATTCTAAAAGCAGTAAGAGAAAAGCACAACGTCACCTATAAGAGAGCCCCTATCAGACTAATAGCAGACTTCTCAACTGAAACCTTACAGGCCAGAAGAAAATGGGACAATATGTTCAAAAGACTAAAAGAAAAAAATTGCTAGCCAAGAATCCTATATCCGGCAATATTATCCTTTGAATATGAGGGAGAAATAGCGTATTTCCAAGACAAACAAAAATTATGGAATCCACTACCACATGACCAGCCCTGCAAGAAATACTCAAAAGAGTCCTGCATCCAGAGTCTGAAAAATGATAATCGAGATCACAGATTAATAGGAAAAGGCAAAACCTGCCATAAAACCAAATTGCAAATGAGAAAAAGAAACTAAATCATGTCACTTAAAAAATCCAACTAACACATAAAATGAAAAGTAATAAGGGTAAGAAAGGGATAAATTATGATTAAAACATTTAAACAAAAAGCAATATAATGACAGGAGTAAAGCAATACTTATCAATAACAACTCTAAATTTATTTTTATTTATTTATTTATTTTTGTGCTTTTTTTTTTTGTGACTGCGCTCAGCCAGTGAGCGCACCGGCCATCCCTATATAGGATCCAAACCCACGGCGGCAGTGCTGCTGCGCTCCCAGCGCCGCACTCTCCCGAGTGAGCCACGGGGTCGGCCCAACAACTCTAAATTTAAATGGATTAAATTCCCCATTCAAAAGACATAGATTGACTGGTTGGACTAAAAAGCTAGACCCGACTATATGCTGTCTTCAGGAGACCAACCTCACCTGTAAAGACAAATGCAGACTAAAAGTGAAGGGATGGAAAATGATATATGATGCAAATAGAAACCAAAAATGAACAGGAGTAGCTATTCTTATATCAGATAAAATACTCTTCAAACCAAAATCCATAAAAAGAGACAAAGAAGCCATTATATAATAATAAAAAAGGGATCTATCCATTTAGAGGACATAACAATCATGACTATGTATGCACCTAACAGTGGAGCACCTATATATATAAAGCAAACACAATTAGACCTATAAAGAGATATACCCAAAAACAATAATAGGGGGTGACCTGATCACCCCTCTCTCACTGTTAGATCTTTCAGGCAGCAAATCAGTGAATAAAGAAAGGATTTAAACTACACCTTAGACCAATTAGGCCTGGAAAACATCTACAGAACATTTCATCCAAGAAGTAGAGAATATGCATTCTTCTCATTAGCAAATGGAACATTGTCCAAGATAGAACATATACTAGGTCACAAATCAAGTCTTAGCAAGTTTAAAAAATTGAAATAATCCCTAGTATCATTTCAGAGCACAATGGATTAAAACCTGAAATCATTCACAAGCAAAATCCTGGAAACTACTCAAGAGCATGGAAAGTAGACAACAGACTCCTGAATGACTTATGGGTCCAAGAAGAAATTAAATAGGAAATCAAAAAATTTCTTGAAAAAATAAAAATAAAAATATATCTTGCCAAAACCTATGGAGTACTGCAAAAGCAGTACTAAGAGGGAACATTATTGCTATAAGTGCTTACATCAAAATAATGGAAAGTTTTAAAATAAATAACCTAACCCTACACCTCAAAGAATTAGAAAAATAGCAGTAAACCAACCCCAAAAGTAGTAGACAGAAAGAAATAATCAAGATCAATCAAGATCAGGGTAGCACTAAATGAAAGAGACCCCCAAAACAATACAAAAGATCAATGAAACAAAAAGTTGGTTTTTTGAGAAGATAAATAAAACAAAAAATTAGCAAGGTTAACAAAAAAAGGAAGTGAGAAGATCCAAATAACAAAAATCAAAAATGAAAAGGGAGACATTACAACCAATACAACAGAAATACAAAGAAATATTAGAGATTCTTATACACATCTGTACACCAACAAATATGAAATGCTGGAGGAAATGGATAAATTTCTGAACGCATGCAAACTACTAAGACTGAACCAAGAAACAGAAAACCTGAACAGATAAATAACAAGCAATGAAATTGAAGTAGTAATCAGAAACCTTTTAACCAAGAAAAGCCCAAGACCAATGGCTTTACAGCTAAATTCTAACAAAGAGAAGAATAATACCACTTCTCATCAAACTTTTCCAAAAAATCAAAACAGAAGCCATTCTCCCAAGCTAATTCTATGATGCCAGCATCACCCTGATATGAAAATCAGATAAAGATATAACAAAAAAAGAAAACTACAGGCCAGTATCCTTGATGAAGATAGATGCAAAAATCCTAAACAAAATACTAGCAATCAGATTACAGCAACACATCAAAAAAATTATACACCATGATCAAATAGGATTCATCCCAGTAAAGTAAGGTTGGTTCACCATAAGCAAGTCAATAACTGTGACACACCACATCAACAAAACCAAAGGAAAAAAACTGTATGCTTATCTCAGTTAATGCAGAAAAGGAATTTGACAAAATTCGACACCCCTTCCTGATTAAGACCGTCAGCAAATTACGCATAGAAGGAAATTATCTCAGTAAAATAAAAGCCATTATGACAAACCAATTGCAATATTATTCTGAATGAGGAACAGCTGAAAGATGTTCTCTTAAGAACAGGAAAAAGACAAGGATGCCCACTCTCACCACTCCTGTTTAACATAGTATTGGAAGTACTAGCTACAGCAATCAAGCAAGAGAAGGAAATAAAGGCATCAAATTGAAGAGGAGGAGGTCAAACTGGCATTGTTTTCTGATGACATGATCTTATGTATGGAAAAACCTATAGACTCTACCAAAAAACTTTTAGAGCTGATTAACAATTTCTGTAACACTGCAGGATACAAAATCAAAACCCAAAAATCAATAGCGTTTTTATGCTACAAAAACAAAACAGCAGAAAATGAAATCAAGAAAGCAAGCCCATTTACAATAGTCCCCCCCCCTCCCAAATATACTAGCTAGGTATCAATTTAACCAAGGAGGTGAAAGATCTCTACAATGAGAACTACAAAACACTACTGAAAGAAATTAAACAGGACACAAAAAGTGGAAGGACATACTATGCTCTTGGATGAGAAGAATTAACATTGTGAAATTTTCCATTCTACCCAAAGCAATCTACAGATTCAATGCAATTCCCATAAAAATGCAAACAACATTCTTCACAAAAATAGAAAAAGCAATCCAAATGTTCACATGGAACAACAAAAGATCCCGAACAGCCAAAGCAACCCTAAGCAAAAATAAATAAAAATATAAAGCTGGAGGCATAACACAACCCAACTTCATATTCTATTACAAAGCTATAGTAACCAAACAGCATGGTACTGGTATAAAAACACTCAGATCAATGGAACAGAATAGAAAACACAGGAATTGACTCACATACTTACAGCCAACTGATGTTTGAAAAAGGTAGCAAGAACATAGATTAAGGAAAGACTGCCTCATCAATAAATGGTGCTTGGAAAATTGGATATCCATATGCAGAAGAATGAAACTGGGCCTGTACCTCTCACCATGTACCAAAATCAATTCAAAATGGATGAAAGACTTAAATATAAGATTTAATACCATAAAATTACTAAAGGAAAATATAAGGGAAACACTCCAGGTATTAGGACTGGGCAAAGACTTTATGAACAAGAGCCCAAAAGTACAAGCAACAAAAGAAAAAATAAATAAATGGGATTATCAAACTAAAAAGCTTCTGCACAGCAAAATAAACAGTTAACAGAGCAGAAAGACAACCTATGGAATGGGAGAAAATATTTTAAACTATACATCTGGTAACAGATTAATATCTAGAATATACAAAGAACTGAAACAAGTATATAGTAAAAAAAAAAATAATCCAATTAAGAAATAGGTAATGGAGCTGAACAGACTTCTTTTTGGCATAAACAAAACAAATTTATTGTCTTAGAACTCTGTATGTCAGAAGTTTAACATGGGTCTAGTAGGTTGAAATCAATGTAATGACAGGGCTGCAGTCCTTTCTGGAGGCTCTAAGGGAGAATGTCGTAATATATTATAGTGAAAATATGTCTCCATGTTGCTCCCAAAAATATTCTAGGGATATTGGGCAGAAATTATGTAAAGAGTTTTACTACAGCTATGACACTTAATGTAATTAGTTCTTCATATTTACAATGTCAGGATAGAATTATCAAGTAGCCCTCAGTTGATCTCTGTCCTCAATTGGCTTATATAGTAGAGGGAAATATAGACAATTAAATAATGACAAAATATGGTAAAGACTATATTAGGGTAACTAAGATGTTAGCAGAACATAGGTCAGAAAATACAAGATAAAGACAGGAATGTGTTTCTAAAGAAAACAATATTAGTTAAAATAATAGAAAGAATATATATATATTTTTTTTTTTTTAAAAGATGACCGGTAAGGGGATCTCAACCCTTGGCTCGGTGCCGTCAGCACCACGCTCAGCCAGTGAGCAAACCGGCCATCCCTATATAGGATCCGAACCTGTGGCCCTGGTGCTATCAGCACCGCACTCTACCGAGTGAGCCATAGGCCGGCCCTAGAAAGAATATTTCAGGTAAGGAGAAGAGCATTGTGAAAGGTGAGAGTTTGGTGTGTTTCTTGAACTGGGAATGAATTGCTGGTGTAGAAATTACATGACAAGGGGAAGGGAAGGCCAGTAAATGTTGAGAAATAGATTAAGATTGAATTAGTGTTAAGATTAAAGTTTAGGTGTATTATATTGCCAAACATACAGTTACTAATTAAACTTGTTTGTCAACTTAATGATTCTGCTGAAATGTGACCTACTTTTCTTGTTGGTTCCAATTCTGGACTACCAAAGTCACTTAGCTAAGTACCAACACTGTAAGTTATTATGCACAGTATGAATCAACTTAAAAGTTTACATTTATTCCCAATCTACATGTGGAGCTTATGGTTAAATCAGATAGACTTAAAGGCTTCAAAGATATCTATTCATTCATTCATTCATTTATCCATCTTTTTTATTCTTTATAATTCAGGTAATTAAGAATGTTAAAATAATCAGAAACATTATCTTCTTCATCTCTCTTGACAATATATTAGGTCATATTTTCTACCATAAAAGTAGTTGTGAAAAAATAAATCATGAGAAAATGCATGGAAAATGCCTGAGCTTGGCTCGTAGTGAGCAGAGTTTTTACAACAACAACAACAAAAAATGATTAATGATTTGCTAATTTGCAGTTATATAATGGAAATAGATAAATATTAGGAGTCTGACAGACGTGGATTGAAATTGAAATGTTAGATCAACCATTTACTTCTGTATGACCTTGGCCAATTCCAGCATTCCTTCTAAGTCTCAATGTTCTTAGTTTTTTAAAAAAATTAATTTTATTTTACTTTACTTCTCAAAATACATTGTACTTGATTTTCATGCCCCTTTACTCATTTCTCTCCACACTGTCCCCTCCCCCCCCACATTACATCTGTGCACTTGGCTTAAATAGTTCAAGGAATTTTTGTGGTTATTCTGTCTTCTTCCCCCCACCCTTTATTTGTGTGTCTATTTATTTATTTATTAATTTTTAGCTCCCACAAATAAGTGAGAACATATGGTATTTCTCTTTCTGTGCCTGACTAGTTTCACTTAATGTAATTTTCTCTAAGTCCATCCATGTTGTTGTGAATGGTAGTATTTTGTTCTTTTTTATTGCAGAGTAGTATTCCATTGTGTAGATGTGCCATGGTTTCCTTATGCACTCATCAGATGATGGACATTTGGGCTGGTTCCAGCTCTTGGCTATTGTATATAGAGCTGCAATAAACATTGGAGTATAGGTATCCCTTCAGCATGGTGATTTATATTCCCCTGGGTATATTCCCAGCAGTGGAATCGCTGGGTCATATGGTAGATCTATCTGTAATTGTTTGAGGAACCTCCACATCATTTTCCATAAAGGCTGCACCATTTTGCAGTGGATGAGAGTTCCTTTTTCTCTGCAACCTCTCCAGCACTTATCATTCTCAGTCTTTTGGATGTTATCTATCCTAACTGGAGTGAGATGGTATCTCAGTGTGGTTTTGATTTGCATTTCCCGGATGTTGAGTGACATTGAGCACTTTTTCATGTGTCTGTTGGCTATTTATATATCTTCCTTTGAGAAATGTCTGTTCAGCTCCATTGGGTTATTTTGTTGTTGTTGTTGTTGTAAAGTTGTTTGAGTTCCTTGTGTATTCTGGATATTAATCCTTTGTCAGGTGTATATTTTGCAAATATTTTTTCCCACTCTTTTGGTTGTTTCTTTACTCTGTTGATTGTTTCTTTTGCTGTGCAGAAGCTTTTTAGTTTGATATAATCTCATTTGTTTATTTTACCTTTACTTGCCTGTGCATTTTGGGTTCTATTCATGAATTCTGTACTCACTCCTACTTCCTGGACTGTTTCCCTATGTTTTATTTAAGTTTTATTGTTTCAGGATGTATATTTAATTCTTTAATCCATTTTGATTTTGGTATATGGTGAAAAATACAGGTCTAGTTTCATTCTCCTACATATGACTATCCAGTTTTCCCAGCACCATTTGCTGAAGAGGCAGTCTCTTCCCCAATATGTAGACTTGTTGCCTTTGTCACAGATCAGATGGCTGTAGGAATATGGGTTAATTTCTGGGTTCTTTATTCTGTTCCATTGATCCATGTGTCTGTTTTTAATGCCAGTACCATGCTGTTTTGGTTATTATAGCTTTGTAATATAGTTTAAAGTCAGGTACTGTTATGCCTCCAGCTTTATTTTTTTTGCTCAGGATTGCTTTGGCTATGTGGTCTTTTTGTTGTTCCACATAAATGTCCAAATAGCTTTTTCCATCTCAGAGAAAAATATCATTGGAATTTTTATGGGGATTGCATTGAATTTGTATATTATTTTGGGTAATATGGACATTTTCACAATATTGATTCTTCCAATCCAAGAGCATGGGATATCTTTCCATCTTCTTGTGTCTTCTTTAATTTCTCTCAACAGTAGTTTGTAGTTCTCTTCATAGAGATTTTTCACATCCTTAATTAGCTTTATTCCTAAATATTTCATTTTTTTTGGTGGCTATTGTAAATGGGCTAGCTTTCTTGATTTCTTTTTCTGTATGTTCACTGATGGAGTATAGAAGTGCTACTGATTTTTTTGTGTTGATTTTGTAACCTGCAACTTTGCTGCAATCGTTTATCAACTCTAGGAGTTTAATAGAAGCTTTAGGCTGTTCAATACATAGGATCACATCATCTACAAAAAGGAACAGCTTGACTTCATCAGTTTTCAATCTGGATGCCCTTTATTTCCTTCTCTTCTCTGATTGCTCTGACTAGTACTTCTAACACTATGTTGAATAGGAGCGGTGAGAGTGGGCATCCTTGTCTAGTTCCTGTTTTATACGGATAAGCTTTTAGCTTTTCCCCATTCAGGATGATATTGGCAGTGGCTTATCATATATGGCTTTAATTATATCAAGATACTTTCCATCTATGCCTAACGTGTAGAGAGTCTTTATTTATCATGAAAGGATGTTGAATTTTGTCAAATGCTTTTTCAGTGTCAATAGAGAGGATTATGTGGCTTTTGTTTTTGCTTTTGTTAACACGGTGTATCACATTTATTGCTTTGCATATGTTGAACAAACCTTGCATACCTAGGATGAATCCCACTTTATCATGGTGCATAATTTTCTGTACTTGTTGCTGTTTCCTGTTAGCTAGTATTTTATTGAGGATTTTTGCCTCTGTATTCATCAAGGATATTGGCCTGTAGTTTTCTATTTTTGATGCATCTTTTTTTTGGTTTTGGTATCAGGGTGATATTTGCCTCATAGGATGAGTTTGGGAGAATGGCCTCTGTTTCAATCTTTCAGAACAGTTTGTAGAGTATTGGTATCAGTTCCTCTTTGAAGATTGGGTAGTACTCTACAGTGAACCCATCTGGTCCTGGGCTTTTCCTTGTTGGGAACCTTCCAATAACAGCTTTAATCTCTTTTACTGTTATTGGTCTGTTTAGATTTTCTACATCTTCTTGCCTCAGTTTCGGTATGATGTGTCATTATTTTCATTAGTTTCAAGAAATTTTTTGGTTTTCTGTTTAATTTCTTCTTGGACCCACATGTCATTAAGTAGAATGTTGTTTAATTTCCATGAATTTGCATAGTTTTCAGAGTTTTGGTTATTATTGATTTCTAATTTTAATCTATTTTGACCAGAAAAATACATGGAATAATTACAATTTTTGTTTTGAATTTTTTAAGACTTGCATTGTGCCCTTACATGTGTTCTATCCTGGAAAATATTCCATGTGCTGATGAGAAGAATGAATATTCTGAGGTTGTTGGGTTGAATGTTCTGTAGTTATCTGTCAAATCCAATTGTTCTAAAGTATTGTTTGGATTTTGTGTTTCTCTGTCAGTTTTTTGCCTAGATGATCTGTCCAATGCTGAGAGTGGGGTGTTCAGGTCCCCAACTATTATGTTGTTAGTGTCTCTTTCTTTCTTTAGATCTAATAGTGTTTCCTTTGTAAATCTGGCTGCTCTGACATTAGGTTCATATATATTTATGATTGTTATGTCTTCTTGATGGATAGATCCTTTTATCACTATATATTGGTCATCTTTATCTCTTTTAATGGTTTTTTCTTTAAAGTCTATTTTATCTGATATAAGAATAGCTACTCCAGCTCATTTTTCATTTCTACTTGCATGATATATCTTTTTTCATCCTTTTACTCTTAGTCTATGAGTGTCTTTACAGGTCAAGTGAGTCTCTTGGAGACAGCATATTGTTGGGTCTGTCTTTTTAATCCAGTCAGTCAGTCTGTATCTTTTGAATGGGGAATTTAGTCCCTTTACATTCAGAGTTATTATTGAAAGGTGTTGATTTACTCCCAGCGTTGTACTGATATTTGTTTAGATGTCTCAAGTATCATTTTTTCTTTTCTTTCAAATTTTCTGTTTGTCTCCTGTATTTGTTGGTTTCTTGGGGTGATAGATAAACTATTTTTTTTCTCTTTTGTTAGCATTTTGGTTTTTCTGGTAGGTATTGTTCTTTTTTGTGTATTAATGGTAGTGATGATTGTTTTTGTAGTATCAAACCCAGTACTTCCTTGAGAATTTCTTGTAGGGCTGGTCATGTGGTAGTGAACTCCTGCAGTTTTTGTTTTTCTGAGGAGTATACTATTTGTCCTTCATTTCCTAAGGATAGCCTTGCTCAGTAAAGTATTCTTGGCTGGCAATTTTTTTCCTTTAGTGTTTTGAATATATCATCCCATTCTTTTCTGGTTTTTAGAGTTTCTGGTAAAAAGTCTGATGTTATTCTGATTGGGGCTCCCGAATAGGTGACTTGCCTCTTTTCTCTTGTGGCTTTTAAGATTCTCTCTTTGTCTTTGAATTTTGTCAGTTTGATTATCATATGTCTTGGAGAGGACCTTTTTGGGTTGAATGTGTTTGGTGATCTTGGAATTCCTGAATCTGGGGATCTGTGACTTTCCCTATACCTGGGAAGTTTTCTGCTATTATCTAATTATGTTTTCAATGCCACTTCCTTTTTCGTCCCCTTCTGGAATACCCATGTTTCAGATAATTGATTGCTTAAAGTTGTCAGTTGTCTCTTTTAAATTTTCTTCAATTTTTTTGTTTTTGTTTTCTTTTTTCTGGTCTGCCTGTGATAATTCAAACAGCCCGTCTTCAAGGTCAGAAATTCTCCCTTCTTCTTGTTCAAGTCTGCTGGTTAAACTCTCCTTTGTGTTTTTTATTTCATTGAATGAATCCTTCAGCTCTACAAGCTCAGCTACATTCTTTTTTAAGGCATTGATTTCTTTGTACATTTCCTCTTTCAGATCCTGTATGTTTTTTTCTCATTTTGTTGTTTTGTTTCACTGACTTTTCTTGTATTTCATTTAGTTTCCATAGAATAGTTACTCTAAATTCCTTGTCTGTCATTTCAAAGACTTCCTGTTCTATAGTATCTAGTACTTGAAAGTTATTAATTTCCTTTGGTGGTGATGTACTTTCTTGATTTTTCATATTTCTGGTTTTTTCCTTTGGTGTTTTGTCATTGTGGCCAGGGGTATCTGTAGAGTATACTAACATTTATAAAGCAAATGTATTTCACAGGGCCTAGTTTCCAAAGCCCTGTAGTTTCAGTTATAACCTAACTTTTTAAAATTAAATATGGAAATGTTAAACTTGCAAAAGACAGGAAACTTTCCCCAGGCTAAAGTCTCTGATGTAGATAAAGAATTGTAATACAGCAAATTTGCTGGCTCAAGGACAGATATCCTTGGAGCAGGTTAACCTACTGATTGATAAGTTAAGAAAGTTGCTTTATTGTTAAGTAACATACTGAGGAAACTGCGGTAGAAGAAGACAGCATTTGCTAAGAACAAGCTTTTGTTGGTGGATCAACTTAACCTTTTGCAAATTGCATTACAGAATGTCACTTTGTTATTTCACTGATGTTACCAGTTTCTATTGTTAAATGATATTTAGCCATAACTCCACCTATGTTCCTTTTCTATAACTTTCTGGCTTGGAGAATAAATACTGAGATAGAACCCCAGTCTGGTGTTAATTTCCCAAGGAGGAATGCCTCTCTCTTGAGAATTCTGGGAGATTAACCCCTTCAGGGTGTCCCACTGCTCAGAAGAAATGGGCTTTGAGTAACCCTTTGGGTCTCCATCACCCTGGGGAGAGAGGTGACAAATCCATGTGAGGACAAAGAAAGTGCAACAGGTATCATAGTTCACGCATTTCCCCCTGATGTCTGGCTTGGATCCTGAAGGGACTGCTGCTTCTGGACAGTGGAAACTAGCATGGACCAGAAGTCCCACCCCGACTGCCTTCACCAGGTCGTCTGGCTCAGGGCTTGGGATCCTGGAGCCTCTCCGGTTGCTCACAGAGATGGGATGGCCTGGGCTGTAAGTCCCATCCCACCTGCCTTCACCAGCTCAACTGGCTCAGGGCTTGGGAGCCCAGAGCATCTCAGGCTGCTCACAGAGATAGACAGCCTGTACCAGAAGTCCCACCCCACCTGCCTTAACCAGCTTGTCTGCCTTGGGGCTTGGGGCTTGGGAACCCAGAGCCTCTCAGGTCACTCACAGAGATGGGAGGGCCTGCGCCAGAAGTCCTGCCCCAGCCTTGCTTGCTTTCTCTGGTTGGCAGGCTCATGGCATTTGGGCCCAGAAGCTCTAAAGTCTCTCTTTAAAATGGGGAGCAATCTGAACTGGGGTCCCACGGTGGGCGGCTCCTGTCTGTTCCAGCACAGATTTTGGATCATCTGTCACTGCTCCTCAAAAGCTGCCAATTTATCACTCTGTGGGAGAGAGTGACACCAGGAACTGACTACTCTTCCATCTTTACCCCCTGGACAGACATTTTTCAAAGGAAGATATACAAATGGCTAACAGGTACATGAAAAATGTTCAGCATCACTAATTATCAGAGAAATGCAAATCAAAACAACATTGAGATTTCATCTCACTCCAGTTATACTGGCAATTATTAAAAAGACTGAGAATGACAAATGCTAGCAAGGATGCGGGGAAAGGGGAACTCTTCTTCATTGTCGGTGGGAATGTAAACAAGCACAACCATTAGGGAAAACAGTATGGAATTTTTTTCAAACAACTACAGATAGAGCTACCATATGATCCAGCAATCCCACTACCAGATATATATTCAGAGGAATGGACATTATCATGTTGAAGGGATACCTGCTCTCCCATGTTCACTGTAGCTCTATTTACAATAGTCAATATATGGAACCAACCTAAATGTCCACTGATGGATGACTAGATAAAGAAAATGTGGTGTATATACACAATGGAATACTGTTCAGCTATAACAAAGAATGAAATGCTGCCATTTACAGTAACATGGACAAGTCTGGAGAAAATTATGTTAAGTGAAATAAGGCAGACAAAGAAACAGAAATGCCACATGCTCTCACTCATAACTGGCTGCTAGGTTGAAGTAAGGGGGAGGGTGATGGAAGGACGGAAGAAGGAAGGAAGGAAGGAAGGAAAGAAGAAAGAAAGAAAGAAGAAAGAAAAAAGAAAGAAAAAGAAAGAAAGAAAGAAAGAAAGAAAGAAAGAAAGAAAGAAAGAAAGAAAGAAAGCAAGCAAGAAAAGACAACAATAATAAGTTGAACTTTCAGAAGGAGAGAACAAACCTAATGATGCTAGGAGTGGGGGAGAGAGGGAGGGTTTTTTTGAAGTGATAGGTCAGGCAAAGGGCATAAATAAATATCATGATTTGTTAGAATGAATGTGCTAATAATAAAGAAAAAATTTCAAAAAATACTTCCATAGAATCTGTAGTGATAAAATCTGATTTATTTCTGTCACTCATAATTGTATTTCCTCTCTTGTTTAGCCAGGCTAAAGATTTATCAATTTTGATCTTTGAAAGAGACAGCTTTTGGCTATGTTGATTATTTCTACTGCTTTCCCATTTTTTATTTTATAGATTTCAGTTTTATTTTTATTATTTTCTTTCTTCTGCATGCTTTAGGCTTAAGTTACTCTTCTTTTCCTAATTTCCTAAAGTAGAAGCTTAAATTATTAATTTTAAATTTCTACTTTTCTTTTTTTTTCATTTTAAAATAGGTAATTGACAAATTAGGATGGTATATATTCAAGGTGTACAACTTGTTGATTTTATATACATGTTTAGGTATCTGTGTCATATCTCTGTGTGGTTCTAATGATTGCTTTGTCTCAGAAGGATGTGATTAGCTTGCCTTTTAGCATGCCTTCTAAGGGTTTGTTGAAAGCCAGGTATATTGTATTAGCTAACAGGGCTTTCTATATGTTTATTTATTGTAACATAGTTGATTGCACATATCTGTGGTAGAGTTGATATCAATATCTATGTGCAAAATGTGATGCTTAAATCAGGATAATTAGTATATTCAGCATTATACAGTGTAATCATTTCTTGTGTCCATTTATTAATTATTAGACTTTATGCTAATCTGGATAGGGCTTGAGTTGTGCTTACTGTTTACAGCAGCTCAGGTGCCCTAGGCTTGAAAACCCTCTAGTGTCCTTGTTCTGTCTCCCTTATTGCCTCTGGTCTTCTTTAAGTACTCCTCTCCAGAAAGAGGCTGTGTATTGCTGTTCTTTCACCTGCAACCTACTGTTGGTGTACTGGAGCCCTGTTTGTGTGGCAGCAAGGTGTATAGGATGAAAAGCCTTCTATAATGTCATAATCAAATCTTTTACTGAGCCTTTTTCCCTGAGCTGTGACCTTCACATGTGTTTCTCGAGTGGTATAGAATTCTCCCTTCTTCCTCATCCCCCTTGGAGGGACTGGAAGGCTAAGGGCTAGAGGGGGCTAAATTGGGAAGAATGCCTTTCCTGGAGGTGAGATAAGTCTCTGGTCTCTGGAAAAGTTTTCTCCACTATACAGTAGTGGAGAATACTCTGGGTATATTTTTGAAGCGTTACTTTTCCCCTCCATCTGCCAGAGTCATTAGGAGATCTTTCTTAGCTCTTCACCATAAGAATCTGATAGGGTTCCTAGAGATAAAATCCAGAAGAGTCTGGGGCTCCTTTAGACTGTTTTTTCCAAAACTTTTTTATTCTCAAACTGATTCACAGTCAGCCTCTAGCAATCCACAAAAATTACTATTTAGAAATGTCTACAATTTTATGGCTTTAGTGGCTTCTGTTTACAGGTCGGTATATCTTAACTCTCTAGCTTCAACCGTCTCGCTAATTCTGGAGTGGTAGTTTGCCCTGCAACATCAGTTCTCTGATAGGGTCAAGAAAAATTATTGATTTTCAGATTCTTTGGCTTTTTAAAATTATTTTGGTGAAGACAGGAGAGTGGCAGCTTCTAATCTGAGATGGTTACATTAGTGTGTCAACTTAACTGGACTATAGGATGCCCAGATAGCAGGTTAAACATTATTTCTGGGTATGTCTGTGAGAGGCGTTCTGGAAGAAATTAGCATTTGATTGGTGGACTGAGTAAAGCAGATGACCCTTCCCAATGTTGGGTGGGCATCATCCCCTCCATTGAGGGGCTGAACAAAACTGCAAGGAAAAAAGGTTGAATTCATGCTCTGCCTGACTGCTTGACCTGGGACATCAGTCTTCTCCTGCCCTCAGAGCTCCTGGTTCTCAGACATGCAGATTTGGACTGGAATCTACACCATCAGCTCTGTGGCTCTCAGGCCCTCAGACAACGACACTGGCTTTCCTGGGTCTCCAGTTTGCAGACAGCAGATTGTGGAACTTCTCAGTCTTCATAATCATGTGAGCCAATTCCTGTGATAAATTCTTAAAACACACACAGATATGCACAATAATATTGTAGAGGCCAAGGAAAAGCTTTCTCTCTGCCCTCTATCTGTTCATTAAAATTAAACTGACAATAGGAAGATTAATAGGAGAAAAAGACATACAAAATTTATTTAGCTTGCAGAAGCTTGGGAGAATCATAGAATGATTATTCCATAACCCAATGAGATCCAGATGCTTATATATCTTTCTTCATAGGAGAAAGGGAGATGGAAGAAATATGAACATTTTTGAAGTGTAGTAAACGATTTGAGGAGAGAGTAATGAACCTGGGATGTAGAAATTATTGTATAAATGATTTTCTTCAGAAACTGAATGGGACTGGAGAACAAACAATAGTTTGGGACAAAGTTTGTCTGGGCTGTAAGTGTGGTATTTAATTTTCAGTCTCTTCCTTTGCAATATGAGTTTTAATCTTCTCTTGTTAATGAAATTTCAGGGAAGGGATCAAAGGCAATTGTGTTTCTTTTTGGTGGGTCCTCTTTCCAGGTAGATAAGAGAACTTCAGGAAGAACCCTAATCCTGTGCTTTCAGAGCGATAGAGAATCCAGAGACCAGGGGGTTGGGGGTATGAGGGAATCAGAGAGACTTAAACCTGATTCTGTAGTTTAGCATGTCAAAGCACCACATTATGGAGTATCGTTTTTTGAGTCCCAATAATATATGAAAATACTTCAAAAAGTTTGTGGAAAAATGAAATTAAAAAATAATATGAATCTTTCTATGAACTTTTTGAAGTATTCTTGTATATCCTATTGCTTCTCTAGAGAACCCTGACTAATATACAACTCTATACAGATGCCAGGGCTGAAAAACATGTCACCTATACCACTAAAGTTTTCAGCATACAGAAAACATAAATTCCAGAAAGGCTCACTGGGAGTGATTGCTCAGTGGGCCATGCCTGTTTCTAACCCTTGGTCCTTGGACACATGTATTCCACCTTTGTGAGCCTCACACACTGGCCATTGGTTCATCACACGCACCTCATTCTGGAGCTCAGTGCCCCTCTCCCACAGCATTTTGCTCCTAAATTGAATATTGTATTGACCTTTCACTATGCTATAAGGCCAACTGCTCTGGGTATATGCTGAATTCAATGGGTCATTTATTATGCCAATATTTTTGCACATTTTTTGTTAAAATGTTTTACTTCTTCTCAAGCACTGTGCAGTAGATGAGGTCAATATATTAGACATATTTGAAACCCTCACATTGTTGTGCGGGTTGAGTCACTACAGGCAGGATAGGCAAACTGATATTCACAATGTATGTTTACTCTAGGGAGAACAAATTTCTGTCCCATCTGGTGTGGTAGGGCTGTGATTTTGTGAGCTGCCATCAAGAGGGTTGATTTGTCATCTCATAGGATGCCTTCGTATTCAGAGCTCAGACTGTAGAGAAAGTTTGGCAGAGTAGACATTTAGCAGAAGCAATAGAAAGAATAATTTCAATTAAAGGGAGATTTTGGGCCCATGAATAGCTTATGCTCCTGGGACTATGGATACTAAGTTAAAACCATACTCAGAAGATGGTGGGTGGAACCATGGTCCTGATAGCACTCCTCTGGCAATTGCCCTCTGGTGAGTTATGCAAATATAGTACTGGAGGTACTAGTCAGAGCAATCAGGCAAAAGAAATAAATAAAGGGCATCCAGATTGGAAAAGATGAAGTCAAACTGTCCCTATTTGCAGACGACATGATCCTATATCTAGAAAAATCTAAAGACTCTATCAAAAAACTTTTAGAGCTGGTTAATTTCAATAATGTTGCAGAATACAAAATCAATGCCCCCAAATCAGTTACATTTATATTCTCCAATAATGAGCTAACAGAAAGAAAAATCAAGAAAGTAAGCCTATTGACAATAGTCATAAAATAAAATAAAATAAAATAAAATAAAATAAAATAAAATAAAATAAAATAAAATAAAGTAACAAGGAGGTACAAATTAGGTATCAAATTAGCCAAGAAGGTGAAAGATCTCTACAATGGGAACTACAAACCACTACTGAAAGAAATTAAAGAAGACACAAAAAGATGGAAAAACAGTCTATGCTATTGGACTGGAAAAAGTAACATAGTGAAAATGTCCATACTACCCAAAGTGATCTACAAATTAAATGGAATCCCCATCAAAATACCAATGTAATTCTTCAGAGAAATAGAAAAAACAATCCTAACATTCATATAAAACAACAAAAGACCCTGAATAGCCAAAGCAATCCTGAATAACAACAAAAAATTAAGTCAGAGGCATAATGCTACTTGACTTCAAATTATACTACAAAGCTATAGTAACCAAAACAGCATGGTATTGACACAAAAGTAGGTACTTGGACCAGTGGAACAGAATAGAGAACCCACAGATCAACCCACAGACTTACAGCTAATTGATATCTGACAAAGACAACAAAAACATGCATTGGGGAAAAGACTCTTTCTTCAATAAGTGGTACTGGGAAAATTGGATATCTATATGCAGAAAAATGAAAATAGACCTGCATCTCTTGCTATATACCGAAATCAACTCAAAATGGATTAAAGACTTAAGTATAAGACCTGAAACTATAAAACTACTAAGGGAAAATAGAGGGAAAACACTTCAGGAACTAGGACTAGGCACAGGCTTTATGAACAAGAGCCCAAAGTACAAGCAACCAAAAAAACAATATGCAAATGGGATTATATCAAACTAAAAATCTTCTGCACAGCAAAAGAAAGAAATCAATAGAGTGAAACAACAACCTACTGAGTGGGAGAAAATGTTTCCAAACTATATATCTGACAAGGAATTAATATCCAAAATATACAAGGAACTCAAGCAATTACTCAGTAAGAAAACAAATAACCCTATTAAAAATTGGGCAAAGGAGCTGAATTGACATTTTTTGAAGGAAGACATACAAATGTACAACAGGCACTTTAAAAAATGCTCATCATCACTAATCATCAGATAAAAGCAAATTAAAACCACAGTGAGATATCATTTCACCTGTTAGATTGTCTATAATCAAAAAGACAGAGAATAACAAATGCTGGAAAGGATGTGGAGAGAAGGGAATGTTCCTACATTGTTGGTGGGACTGTAAATTAGTATAGCCACTATTGAAAATAGTATAGAGTTTTCTCAAACAACTACAGATAGATCTACCATACTATTTAGCATTCCCACTGCTGGGTATATACCCAAAGGAATGGAAATCATCATGTCGAAGGGATACCTGCACTCCCATGTTCATCACAGCTCTGTTTATGATAGCCAAGATATGGAACCAACCTAAATGTCCATCGATGGATGACTGGATAAGGAAAATATGGTATATATACAGAATGGAATACTACTCAACCATAAAAAAGAATGAAACTCTGCCATTTGAAGCAACATGGATAAGCTTGGAGAAAATTATGCTGAGTGAAATAAGCCAGGCACAGAGGGAGCTAAGAGAGAAAGAAGGAAGGAAAGAAAAAACCAGTGGTATGTCTGACTTGCAGAGGGAGAGAACATACCTAGAGTAGTAGAGTGGGATGGGGGAGAGAGGAAGGTGAGAGTGGGTGGGGATTAATCAGTTGGGGGACATGGGGAATAATCACAATTTGTGGTAATGAGCATGCTGATAGTATTGATCATGCCATTACATCCTGGGCACAAGTGGTGATGGTCAGCTTCATACCCTGTGAGCATGTATAACCAGTAAAATGAAATGAAAGGAAAACAAGTATTTGGGCTTTGTGCCCTCTCTAATAGGCTCATCCACATCTCTCTACTCTAGACTCACTTTTATTTGGTCTTTCGGCCTTATATCCTGCAGGCCCTTCATCCACCAGCTACTGCAAGTAGATGATGTACTCACATATCCACACCTCAGACTGTTTCTCCCCTCATAGAAAGGTAATGAACACTTGGAAGATTTTGCTTCACTGCCTCACTTTAAAACTACCTCTGAGCGGGACTGTGGTTCATCAGCAGTCTGCATTTGGCTAGCACCAACATACAATGTTTCCCCCCATCTGCAAACCAGGACTGAATTTATTTCTAAACCATCAGTGGGTTTCAGAAACTCCTCACAATGTTAAAGCATGATTTAAGAGAAAAATATTGGGGCAACAGAGGTAGTACGTAATACAGAAATTGGACCTGTTGTGCAAACAGAATCTGGGCCTGTTTTCAGTATGGCTTGACATTTATTGCATGAGATTAAACCCTCCTTACATGCCACCATACAGGATCACTGGCTTTCATAGCATGACATAGTTTGGCAATTGGCTGTCCTGAACCCATTATTTTCTTTTTTTTCAAAACTTCAAGTGTTATTATTGAAATCCAACCTAATCCATGATTATTAACACTACTATCGTTCTCATAGCTTTCAATCATCCCTATATACCCCAACAATTTACACCCCGACTATTTTATAACCCGACATAACTTTCTACTTGTAACTCCTCACTTGTACTTCCCACAGGTGCAAATCTTTATGACTGTGATGACAGGTGTATCTCTAACTCACTTATCAGTGATGGGCTCTCATTTGCATCAGAATGGGAAATAACTCAATCCCCATATACCACCTTAAGGCTCTGCTTTCTAGGACAAATGCTGCTACCAACTCTTTTAGCCTGTTTTTCCAGAAAGCACAAAAATCTATATGCTATTAATGTAATGTTGAATGAAATTATAGAGAAGTAGGAATGACTGTGCAGCTGAGCGAAGCAGAGAAGGAAAAAGAGCAAACATGAAGTACACTACTGAGCTGACCACTATGTGACATCAGGAATAACTGATTGCTAAGTGTTGTGGAACTGACTTACAAGAAACCTGATGAACTTCTGCATCTTGGGCAGTCAATATGGTGGGAAAAGACAAAAAGAAGATTCATCTCCTGTTTCAGGCTCCCATTTGCCAAAAGGCCTGCCCCGATCTTTAGCAGTAACTCCCAAGATAAAGAGAATATTAGGTTTTAATTTTTCAAATGTACATGACATAATATCTTCCTAGCTAATACAATTCATAGAATATGGAAGAGTTGCTGACATGTTTTTGTTATTCTGAAAAATTACTACAATTGAAAGAAAAATTCCTTGTAAAAAATGTACTAAAGATGCAAAATAAATTGGCATTTGACCTATCATAATTATTACCAATAAAAGCACAACCTTGTGCAAAATAATTAAAAAGTGAAATAGGAAAAAAAAAAAAACTATTTACAAATTAGTAGAGAGTAATCATAAAATTCTGAGTATAAATGAAGTATATACTTTATTAATATTATTTTGACAGTTTCCACCATTGAACACCAAAGTGTTCTTTTTGCAAATGAAAACTAATTAAAAACTATTTCAAGAATTATATGCAACAACAAATTTGTACAGAATTAGAGCTATTCAGCACAGAAGCTCAAGCAGTTGAAAAAAGATACGTTGCAAAATGTATTCTAATTACAATAATGTGAATCACCAGAAAGTTCACTCTAATGTTGCTTTTAATTTAATTGTTTGTATTGGCAGAATATTATCTTTATGAACGAGCTATGTTTGGTTTTAGACTAAACTTCAAATTTCTTGGTAGATGAAATATTTCTTGTTAAAATAATTTTACTTACTATATTTTTTTCAACCAGTAAGGGGATCGTAACCCTTGGCTTGGTGTCATCCACACCACACTCAGCCAGTGAGTGCACCAGCCACCCCTATATAGGATCCAAACCCACGGCCTCGGTGCTACCAGCACTGCACTCTCCCGAGTGAGCCACAGGGCCGGCCCTTACTTACTTTTTAATAAAGTTTGACTAGAGACCCATATATGAGGAAGCAAATTTTTTATTTCTTTATTTTTTCTTTATTTTTCTAAATATTTATGTATTTATTTTAATTGACACATTGTACATACTTGTGGGGTACAATTTTAATGCATATTCTGCCATATAATGATTGGGTCAGGGTAGTAAACGTAACCATCACCTCATGGATTCATCATTTCTTTGTGGTGAAAACATCCACAGCCTCTCCTCTAGCTATTGTGTAATATACAAAACGTAACTGTTAACCATAGTCACTATACTATACAATAGAACACCAGGATTTATTCCGCCTAATTGTAATTTTGTACCCATTGGCCATCCTCTCCCTTTTCCCCTTCCTCTCTCCCCTCCCTAGCCCATAGCAACCACCATTCTATTCTGTTTCTCTGAGTTTGACTATTTTAGATACTTTAAATAAGTGGATTCCTGTAGTATTTATCCTTGTGTGACTGGATTATTTTACTTGGCATAATGTCCTCTAGATTCACCCAAGTTGCTGCAAATGTCATGATTTCCTCCTTCTTCAAGGCTGAATATATTTTATTGTATGTAAACACCACATTTCCTTTATCTATTTATCTGTCAATGGACATTTAGATTGTTTCCATATCTCAGCTATTATAAATAATGCTGCAATGAACATAGGAGTGCAAATACCTCTTTGAGATCCTGATTTCAATTCTTTTGGATTAAAATTAAAAAGTGAGATTCCTGGGTCATATGGTAGCTCTATATTTAATTTTTTTGAGAAATCTCTATAGTGTTTCCCATATTGGATGTACAAATTCACATTCCCACTAACAGTGCACAAAGTTTCCCTTATCTCCACATTCTCATCAACGTGTTATCTCTGTCTCTCATTAATAATTCCAAGTGGTATGAGGTGCTATTTCACTGTGGTTTTTATTTACTTTTCCCTGTTACTTAGTAACATTGATCACCTTTTTATATACTGATTGGCCATTTGTATGTCTTTTTTCAAAAACTGTCTATTCAAATTTTTTGACCAATTTTTAATTGGGTTATTTGTTTTTGTTTTGCCATTGAATCGTATAGTTCCTTATGTATTTTATATATAACCCCTTATAAAAGGGAATTGGTATTAATTTCTCTTTAAAGTTTTGGTAGATTTCAGCCGTAAAGCCATCTGGTCCTGGGCTTTGCTTTGTTGGGAGACTGCTGATTACTACATCAATCCTGTTGCCTGTTATCTGTCTGTTCAGGTTTTCTATTTCTTTTTGGTTCAGTCCTGGTAGTTTGTATATGTACAGAAATTTATCCATTTCTTCCAGGATTTTAAATTTGTTTGTGTATAGTTGTGTATAATAGTCTCTTATGATTCTTTGGATATAGGTTGTAATGTCCCCTTTTTCATTTCTGTTTTTCGTAATTTCTGTCTTCTCTCTTTTTTTGTTTGATAACCTAGCCAATGGTTTCATTGCTTTTGTTTATCTTCTCTAAAGACCTATTCTTTGTTTCATTGATCTTTTGTGTTTTTCTTGGGTCTTGATATCATTTAGTTCCACTCTAATCTTATTTCTTTCTGTCTACTAACATTGGCATTGGGTTGTTCATCTTTTTCTAGTTTTTTTAGGTGTATAGTTAGGTTGTTTACTTAAAATCTTTCTTTTTCTGGTGTAAACATTTATTGCTATAAATGTCCCTCTAAGTACTGCTTTTGCAGTATCCCACAGGTTTTGATATTATGTGTCTTTATTTTCCATTGGATTCTAGGATTTTTTTTTCATTTCCTGTTTAATTTCTTCTTGGACCCACAGGTTGTTCAGGAGTCCATTGTTTAATTTCCTTGCATTTGTATAGAATCCTGAGTTTCCCTTGTTATTGATTTCTAGTTTTAATCTATTTTAGTCTGAAAACATACTTGAAATGATTTCAGTATTTTAAAATTTCTAGAGACTTGATTTGTGACCTAATATGGTCTATCCTGGAGAATGTTCCATGTGCTGATGAGAAGAATGTATATTCTATAGTTGTTTGATAAAATGTTCTGTTATTCTGCAGCTGTTGGATGACATGTTCTGTAGCTATCTGCCAGGTCCAATTGGTCTAAAGTTTAGTTTAAATCTTGTATTTCTCTCTTGATTGTTCAATGATGACAGGGGTGTTCAGGTCCCCCACTATTATTTTATTGGTGTCTATCTCTTTCTTTAGGTCTAGTAATAGTGCTTGCTTTATACGTCTGGGTGCTCCTGTTTTAGGTGCATATATATTTATGATTGTTATGTCTTCTTGCTGAATAGATCCCTTCATCATTACATAATTGCCTTCTTTCTCTCTTTCTATGGTTTTTGGTTGAATGTCTATTTTATCTGATATAGGAATAGCTACTCCTGCTCATTTTTTGTTTCCATTTGTGTGGTATTATATGTTTTTCCATCCTTCACTATTAGTCTTTGTACATCTTTGCTGGTGAGATGAGTGTCTTGTAGATAGTACACAGTCGGTTCGATTTGTTTGATCCAATCTGTCAGTCTGTGTCTTTTAAGTGAGGAGTTTAATCCATTTTCATTTAGCGTTGTTATTGAGAGGTTTTGGCTTTTTCCGGCCATTTTATTGCTTTTTACTTAGTTGTTCTAAGTATCTTTTTTTTTACTTTCTTCCTCTTTTATTATTCAGCTTCAATGTTTGTTGGTTTTTATTTATTTATTTATTTATTTATTGAGATGGTAATGTTTAGTTTCTTTTTTCTTTCTCATTTGCACTTGTGTTTTACTAGTGTGTTTTGTTATTTCTCATGTATTCATGGCAGTGATTATTGTTTTTCAGATTCCAAATGCAGACTACCTTGAGAATAACTCGCAGGGCAGGTCATGTGGTGATGAACTTCCACAGTTTTCTTTGTCTGGAAAATACACTATTTATCCCTCATTTCTGAAGGATAGCCTTGTTCAGTCTAGTATTCTTAGCTGTCAGTCTCTTTTTTCTTTTAGCATTTTTAAATATAACATCCCAATTTCTTCTCACCTGTAGAGCTTTAGTTGAGAAGTCTGCTCATAGTCTGATATGGGCTCCCTTGTAAGTGATTTGATGTTTTTCTCTTGCTGCTTTTAGGATTCTCTCTTTGTCTTTGAGCTTTGCCAGTTTGACTATAATGTGTCTTGAAAAGGATCTTTTTGGACTGAATCTGTTTGGGATCTTTGAGCTTCCTGGATTTAATGGTCTGTGTCTCTCCCTACATGTGGGAAGTTTTTTGTTATTATTTGACTGAATATATTTTCAATGCCTTTACCTTTCTCCTCCCTTTCAGGAACACCCATGATTCAAATGTTTGTGCACTAAGGTTGTTTGCTAGCTCTCTTAGACTTTCTTCATATATTTTAATTCTTGGGTTTTTTTTTTTTTTTTTTTTTACTGCCCGTGTTATTTCATAAAGACCATTTTTGAGTTCAGAAATTCTTTCTTCCACTTGTTCTAATCTACTGCTAAACTCATGGTTTTGTTTTTTATTCAATTGATTGTGTCTTCCAATTCTAGGAGTTCTGCTATATTCTTTTTTAAGGTATTAATCTCTTTGTAAATTTCCTCCTTCATATCCTGGATATTTTTTCTCATTTCATCATGTTGTCTAACAGATTCCTCTTTTATCTCATTGAGTTTCCTTAAGATAGTTACTCAGAATTCCTTTTCAGTCATTTCAAGGGTTTCCTGTTCTGTAGGGTTTGGTACTTGAGTGTTACTGAATTATTTGGGCAGTGTCATATTTTCTGGCTATATTGATTTCTGGTTACCTGGTAGATCAGTTCTATCTTCTATTACTCTGAAGTGGACTTTGAGGAGAAAGACTTCTTTCTCTTTTTTTGAGGCTTCTTGAATGGCTCACCTTGTGTCAATGAAGTCAGATATGTGGTGGGCCATCTGCCTGGTGGGCATGGATGTTACAGCAGTTGCATAAAAAAAGTTATATAGTAACTGTGCTGGTGGCTCTTGTGGACCACCTCCATGGAAGCTGTGCAAGGCCTCCCTGGTGGTGGCAGTATAGGTTTCTGCCTTTCATGTGGGCATGTTAGGGCTGTGCCAGTGGCTGGCCAGGTTTTCTGCCTGCCTGGGGTCTCCCCACAGCCAGCACTTAATTTTTAAAATAGAAAAATAAAGTTACATTTTTAGATATATATGTTCTGTGGCCAAAATTAATACTATTTGTACCACATATTTATAGTTAGCCAGCCAAGAAATTCAGGAAAAATATTAAAGATACTAGCAAACACAGTCATAAGCCCTCTGCAACTGAATTAATTATATGTACTCAAGTTTATGTACATAAACTATGTCATGTCCATTTGTACAAATAATGAGTCAATGAGTTTGACTGAATCACAATGCAACCTATGTGTGGTCAGAATGATGATACATAATTACAGCTACCTTGACTTTATAAATCAAGGCACTGCAGCAACAAAAATAGTTAGGAGCTATTTGTGATAAGCTTAAATGAAGTCTTGAGTATTTTATTACATATAAAATAGTAGAAGGTTCTACCATCAAGAAAGGGTAGATTTATAATTTTTTTTTATACAACTGATATGTGTGTCACTACTCTGTGCCAAGGACTGGAAAATGTAAGCAAAATGAATAAAAGTATGTTTTTAATAAAGCAAAAGTTGCAGGAGTGAGCAGAAGAAAGGTACTGAGGGGAGTAGTAGCTTGTGTAGAATTAGAGAATTAATGAAAGATTCCAATTTTCTGAAATAAAATGTGTTTTTTTAAAACCTGCTTTCTCCCAGCTGTCTTCTTATAGTTTTGAAGGCTAATTCTGATTCTCTTCTCAGCCACTTCAAAAACAATATTTTCAGACAAATCCTCATTCAGGTTGTTCTTTAATGTGGTCACCAGGCATTAATTTTCACATAGCAGGCTGTTTTAGAAACCAGCTACAGAAAGGCAGAAGAGGGATTGGCTCAGTTAAATGATGACACTGAAGGGAAGCTTAAGAGCTAAGAAACCGTGAAATACTTTCTTGAGAAAGAGTTGCCTGTCCAAGAAAAGGAAAGCAATTTTTGGCTGTGTGTTCTAGCTATTTTCTTGAAGCACCCTGACAAAAGTTAAGTAGTCTGCACACTGCTTCTAAAAACTGTAGTAAGCCAGCAGGGGAAAAATAAAAGAAGGGCACTCTAAATATTTCTTTGTAAATCCTGAGAATGGAATTTCCCTGTTTATACACAGAAGAAAGTTTCTCACAGCATATGCTTATGCAATGACCAGTTTAAAACACAATTAATTAAATCATCAGGTTTTATTTTAGTATGTAATGTTAAGCAAATTGCATTTGATCCATTTGAAGTGCAGAATAAAATGGTGTGGTTCACATCTTCTGAGATGGCCTCAGTGATCCTGCCTCCTGACATCTGTGTCTTATATAAGTCCTTCTTCTTGTGCACCTTGTTTCTAACTAGCAGAAGAGTTCAACATTGAGGGACATCCCTTATATTATTAAATTGCAAAAGAATCTGACTTCCATTTCGTTGGTAGACTCTCTCTCTTGCTGGTTTTGGTGAAGCAAGTTGCCATGCTTGGGAGGCCCAAGTGGCAAGACATGGAGAGTAGCTTCTGGTCAACAGCCAGCTGGAAATTGAGACCCTCTAACCAACAACCCAAAAGGAACCAAATGCTACCAGCAATCATGAAGCGATCTTGGAAATGGTTACTTGCCCAATTGAGCCTTCTGAAGAGACCCCAGCCCTGGCCATCATCTTGATTGCAGCTTGCAGCCAAGCCAGAAAAAGTTATAAGAAGTAACTAGATCATGTAAAATGTGTTGTATGAGAAGAAAGAATACTGTGAAGGGTTGAGAAGGGGGAGAATTCATGTTCAGATGGAGGAAGGCAGGGCTGGGATCAGGGGATGGCAAGGTGGCACAAGAGGAGAGACTTTCATGAAGTTTTACCACCACATGGACTGTTGGCCTGGCCAGAAGACCCCTGATGAGTCTGAAATTCCAGCCTCTCCATATCAACTACACCCTGAGCACCAGTAAAGTCAATCACAGAAACATGAATACATAGTTTCCCCCTCAACTGGGGCCTCAATAGTCAACAAAACTTCACCACAATGCTTACCTTTGAAACTCCTCTTTCTCGTAAACCTGACCAAAAGCCAGGAATTATTATTTTTTTTAAATTTAATTTTCTTTTTTTATTATGAATATTCATGAGATACAAAGCTACTTGTCACCCCTTGTGACCATGATGTGAGGGCCAGATTCATACTGGGGGAATACCCACTACAAGAAATTGTTTTTGTACCCCGTGTCCCCACCCAATTATCCTTCAACCTTAATTATAGAAGAAGGGAGAGGAAGAAGAGGCAATTGTGGGAGAGAAGGAGGAGGAGAAACTACTCTCAGAATGGTGTTACCTGATATTTTCAAAACCAAGCAGGGCTACTAGATCCACACCAGTCCTACCCTCCAATCCTAACAAAATGGGAGCAGATCCTTACACCCATGCTGAACAATTCCCCTATAATTTGGGTCACATATTCAGAAATATCCTTCTGTATACTCTGCAACCCCTCTTCTTGGTATTTATCCTGCTGGGCATTATTGTGATTCCTGAATATGTGTTTCTCAGTCTGTCAGTGATTTTGGAAAATTCTTGGCCATTTTTATTTCAAATTTTTATTCTCTTGCATACTTTCATCTTCTTCTAGTATTCCTATTATATATTTGCTACACCTTTTGAAAGTGTCTGTGGGGAAAATAGAATAATTTAGTCAGGCCTCCTCCACTCAGGTCCGGTTGGGGGTGGTGCAGCACATTTCTTGTAAACAAGTTGTGTGTGGGTGGAGTTCGTGCACATGTGCACCCATGTATCTTTTTACTTTGTTGCTATTGTGTGTTTTTCAGTTTGTAAAGCAGTGCTGGCCAGCAGAGCTTGTGTCTAAAAATAGAGCATGTTTACTCAGCTGGCAGCTGCTTTTCCTTTGGACTTTGCCAGTAGCAGCTGATTATCTGCGTTTCTCTTTGCACTGCCTAGCTCTCAGACATGTGTGTGCTGAATAAAGAATATTCCTTCTTCAACCAAGGCTCCAAGGGTCTTTTTGCTGGTTACCTAGTTCATAGGCCTGTGTGTGAAGGGTTTGTGAATGGGCTCAAGGAGTCAGTGAGCTCCAGACCCAGCCCTAGCTCGACAGTGTCCCATGGTTCTTGCACACTTTGTCCTGTTTTTGCTCATTCTATTTTCTCTTTGCATCTCAGTTTGGAATGTTTCCATTGACCTATCTTTAAGTGCACTGATTATTTCCTCAGCTCCAGTCCACTGATGAGACCGTCAAAGGCAATCTTCATTTCTGCTGCAGTATTTTTTAATTTTAGAATTTCCTTTTGAGTCATTCTCAGGGTTCCCATCTCTCTGCTTTCATTACCCATCTGTTCTTGGATGTTGTCCACTTTGTCCATTAAAGCCCTAATATATTAATCATAGCTATATTTTTCACTATGTTTATCATAATTATTCCCTGGATGAAAATTGCACAATGCTTTTTTTTTTTTTTTTAATATCTCAGTCTTGTTTTGACATTTGCTTTTTTTCTTCAGACTGTGATTTTCTTGCTTTTTAACATGCCTTCCAACTTGTTTAAAGTCAGGTAATGGGAAGTGAGATAAAGGGCCTCTATTGTGAAGTTCTATGCCAATTTGGGCTAGGAATTGGGCTGTGTAGCTGCAGGTGTAGCTAGTTTGCACCTTGCAGCTCTTTCTGCTGTAATCCATTGTTGTACTGGAGACCTGTTGGTCTGATGATAATAAGTGGAGGAAGGCCTGTGACCTTCACAAGTGCTTTTTTAGCTCCCCTTCCAACTCCCTTAGGTGAGATGGAAAGGCAAGAGGGGAATAGAGTCTAAGGAATGCCATTCGTCCTGGTGAGATGATGTTCTGGCCAGATTATTTTTTCCAGAATAGGCTTTTGTTATGGGAAAGACCATGGGAGCATTTCATAATAGGTACTCTTTTCTCTCCTACTAGGGACTAGCAGGAATCTCATTTGGCTCTTTGACATGAAAGTCTGGTGGGGTTTCTGCAGCTAAAATCCACACAAATGTGGGTCCCCTGAGACTCTTGCTCTGTATGTTTCTCACTCTTAAGGTAGTCCATTCTCAACTTGCACAATTACTCAGAAAACTGTTCCTAACAGTTTATGGCTTTAGCAGCTTCTGCTTCAGGTAAGCAGATCTCAGTCGTGACTCTGAATTCACTCCTCTGCTCAGATTTTGTGGTAACGGTTTGGCCTGCAACCCAAATTGTCTTCTGGGTCCAAGAAAAGTCATTGCTTTTCAATCTGTTCAGATTTCACTTACTGTAAAGTTAGAAGTGATAACTTCTAAGAACTTTATGCATTGAAGTCGACACAGGAAGTAAATCTTTAATTTTATTCTGTTGCTTTTTATTTGCTAATTAGCGACAACACTAAAATGTTCTTGAGTCTCTTTCTACTTAAAATAAAATGACAGAATTACAGCTTCTGGTCTAATTGTATGGAGCTTTAGTACATCCTAACAAGTAAAAAACTGAACAAACTAAAATATCAAACATTTTTCTTTGATTCATCAGAGAATTGATGTCACAGGGCAAACCACTGCCTCAGAAATTGGAGAGACAGATAGGAAGATACAGAGAAGCACAATTGACCAGAGCAGAAATTCGTGACCAGAAGACTCTGTAGGACCAGGACCAGGGTAGGAAAAACTCCTAGAGGCTCAGTATGAACAAACCTGAGAGTTAAAACCCCTAACAGTGATACACACATGTCAACCTAAAAAAAAAAAAAAAAAAAAGGAAAAAGCAAAAGAAAACCAAGAGGATGCAGTCATAGGGGTCCCTTTCACTTTTGTGTTTTCCCTCCAGGAACTTGACCAAGTTTTCACAGTGAAGAATTAGAGAAAAATCCTCTTGTGCTTCCAGCAGGGGGAGGGGAAAGGAAGCCATTTTGAAATATGAAAGAACAACTAATTCTTTTTAACAGAGTCTGACCTCAAAGGAATGTAGTTAACCAGAGCCTACCCAATAGGGATTTTATCAGAGCCCAACTGATCTAGGGGAAGGGAATCCCCCAACTCCAGCTTACTCTAGCCTTCCACATGGGGGAAGGGAAATACATAACTTCAGCACCTCTAGCCACTGTCTCCAACATTAGGAGTAGGAAACTGAGAACTATTTGTGATGTTCATAGTCCAAGGACACAGGCTCATTCCTAATCATATGATTATAGAGCACTTACTCCCCCTGACACTTTATCATCACATCACTAAAGATCTACTTACTTACTTTTATCCAATACATCATGTCTGAATATAAAGAAAAACATTACAAGCCCTACTAAAAGGCAAAACACAGTTTGAAGAGGACCAAACAAGCATCTGAACCAGAATTAGATATGGCAGGAATGCCAGAATTATAAGACCAGGATTTTTAAAAAACTGTGATTAATATGCTATGAAATCTAATTGAAATGTAGACCACATACAAGATTAGATGGGCAATGTAAGAGGAGATATGGAGATTCTAAGAAAGAAGCAGAAAGCAATGCTATAGACACAAAACACTGTACCAGTAACAGAAATGAAAAATGAAAATGCCTTTGATGAGCTTATTAGTAGACTGGACACAGATGAGGAAAAAAGATTCTTGAATACATGTCAATAGAATTTTTTTTCAAAATGAAATGCAAAGAGAAAAAAATGAAAAAAAAAATACCCAGAGCATTCAAGAACTGTGGAATTTACATAAAGCATAACATAAGCATAATTAGAATACCAGAAACAGAGGAGAGAAAAAAATCAATGAAATATTTGAAGTGATAGCAACTAAGACTTTTCCAAAATTAATGACAGACACAAAACCACAGATTCAGGAATCTCAGAGAACACTAGGCAGGATAAATGCCAAGACATTTACAGCTAGGCATATTACATTCAAACTGCAGAAGATCAAGGTTAAAGAAAAAAGCTTGAAGGCAGAGGACAAAACAGCTTACTTATAAAGGAACAGAAATAAAATTTACATTCAACTTCTCCTCAGAAACCATGCAAGGAAGAAGAGAGTGAATTGCTTCATTTAAAGTGTTCAGAAGAAAACCATCACTCTAGAATTCTGTACCATGAAAAATTACGTTTACATTAGCACACCCAAAATAAAGTACCAGGGTATACATCTAACAAAATATGTACAAATTCTATCTGAGGAAAACTGCAAAACTCTGATGAAAGAAACAAACAGAAAGAAGATTCCTGGGAGCGCCCGAGCCGCGCCGCAACTGAACAGCCCGAGGCAGCAGCGGCTGAGAATGGGGAAGGCAACAAACCAGAGACAGAGAGTGAGCGCCCAACCTGGCACAACCCTGTGAGTGACCCTTCGCCCAGCTCTGTTCGGGGGGCGGATGCCCACCCAGTTCCCTCCTGCACCACCAGGCCACTCACCGCCCGGGTGCTGCCTCCATTTTCCCAGGTGTGGGCAGCTCCGCCCAGCTCGGCCATAACTGAGCCTTCCCACTTGCTTGGCCCGGCGCGGGGCTTTCCAGAGCCTGCGGGACAGCCTCCCATCCCACTCCCTCCATGGTTCTCTGGCGGGGCTGGTGGCAGGGGGCGTCCCTGGCCAGTGTCAGGAGGGCAAGGAAGTACGGGTGGGCCGACTGTCACTCCACCACACCCTGGACTCCGGCCCCCGGTAAACTTCCTGTTACTGGGAGGAAGATACCATCTCTGCATCCACCAGTTTGGAAAAAAGCCTAACAAATTTCTGGTTGGGAATAGTGTGGTAGGAGACTTCCCAGGTCCGCTTGAACATGCCGGAGAGCAGGCTGCAGGCGGGCGCTAGACTTGGTTTATACCAGGGGGATACAAAGGTGAACAAGACCCGAGAAAGATCTATAAAGTGCTACAAAGGCACCCAGAGAGACTGGTCGTCTGTGCCTAGCAGAAATCTGGTAGACTTCCTGGGCGGGGCGGTGCTGAGCAGGGTCTTGAAGGCCCAGCTGATAAACAAGAGCTGCAGAAGACACACCCCAGCCCAGCACAGTGCGCACAGAGTGGGGAGATGTGCAGCCAGGGAGGCGAAGACTCAACAGAAACCACACACCCGGTGGGGTCGCCACTGCACGATCTAACAGCCTGGGCCAGAGCACACGGAACGGGGAGAAGTCCTGCACAGGAAGTGAAAGCTCAACAGAGATCACACACCCTGTGTTACGTGATCCACCAGCCCAGCAGAGTCCAAGCGGACCAGAAAGGTGGCTCCCCGGAGAAGCCCAAGACCCAACGCAACCACACACACAAGGCAATAGAGGCCAACTGAGCAGTCACAGAGGGAGCCATACGAAATTGGCAACCACAGCAACATCCTAGTTAGTCATTAGTCTCAAACCGGTGGACTGTGAAACCCCCTGCCACAATGAATAAACACCAAAAAAAAGATACCAGAAATACAAAAAAATCAAGAAAGTACACCACCAAAAGTTAATAAATCTCAAACTCTAGATCCTATAGAACAAGAAGCCCTTGAAATAACTGACAAGGAATTTCGAGTGATAATTCTAAGGAAACTGAATGAGATACAAGAAAACTCAGCTAGACATCATGATGAAATGAGGAAAAGTATACAGGATCTGAAAGAGGAAATGTACAAGGAAATCAATGTCCTTAAAAAAAATGTAGCAGAACTTGCTGAACTGAAGAAGTTATTCAGCGAAATAAAAAACACAACAGAGAGTTTAACCAGCAGGCTTGTCGAAGTTGAAGAGAGAACCTCTGAACTTGAAGATGGCTTGTTTGAAATAACACAAGCAGACAAAAAGAAAGAAAAAAGAATCAAGGACATGGAAGAAAATCTGAGAGAGATATCAGACAACCTTAAGTGACCAAATATCTGAGTCATGGGTATTCCAGAAGGGGAGGAAAATGGAGATTGCATTGTAAACATATTCAACAAAATAGTGGCAGAAAACTTCCCAGGTATAGGAAAAATCACAGATCTTCAGATCCAGGAAGCTCAACGATCTCTAAATGTATTCAACCCAAAAAGACCTTCTCCAAGACATGTCATAGTCAAATTGGCAAAACTCGGAGACAAAGAGAGAATCTTAAAAGCTGCAAGAGAGAAGTGTCAAATCACCTATAAGGGAGCCCCAATCAGGTTAACATCAAACTTTTCATCACAAACCCTAAAAGCTAGAAAAGAATGGGATGATATTTTCAAAATACTAAAAGACAAAGATTGCCAGCCAAGAATACTCTACCCTGCAAGGCTATCCTTCCGAAATGAGGGGCAAATAGTATATTTCTCAGACAAACAAAAACTGCGGGAGTTCACTACCACACGACCACCCTTACAAGAAATCCTCAAGGGAGTACTGGGTTTGGTTCCTGAAAAATAACTACCACTGCCATAAAAACCCAAGAAAAATCTAAACCTGCTAGTATAATAAAAATGGCATTCATGAAGAGAAAACAAGCTAACAAAAACACTATCTACAACCTAAGGAACCACCAAACAAAGAAAGCAAACAGTAAATCAGAAAGCAAGGAAGAAAAGAAACCTAAGACAACCAAACAACCAATAAAATGCTAGGAATAAATCAACACCTTTCAATAACAACTCTTAATGTAAAACGCTTAAATTCCCCAATTAAAAGACACAGACTGGCTGACTGGATCAAAAAGCAGGACCCAACTATATGCTGCCTACAAGAGACCCACCTCACCCATAAAGATTCACACAGACTAAGAGTGAAAGGATGGAAAAAGATTTACCATGCAAACAGAAAAGAAAAACGAGCTGGAGTAGCTATTCTTATATCTGACAAAATAGACTTTAAACTAAAAACCATAAAAAGAGACAATGAGGGACACTACTTAATGATAAAAGGACTGATCCAGCAAGAAGACATAACAATCATAAATATGTACGCACCCAATGTTGGAGCAGCCAGATTTAAAAAATAAACTCTATTAGACCTAAAGAAGGAAATAGACACTAATACCATAATAGCAGGGGACCTGAACACCCCACTGTTAATATTAGACAGATCATCTAGGCAAAGAATCAGTAGAGAAACATAAGATCTAAACAGGACACTGGACCAACTGGGATTGGCAGATATCTACAGAACATTCCACCCAACAACCTCAGAATATTCATTCTTCTCATCAGCACATGGATCATTCTCCAGGATAGATCCCGTATTAGGTCACAAATCAAGTCTCAATAAATTCAAAAAAATTGGAATTATCCCATGTATCTTCTCAGTCCACAATGGATTAAAACTAGAAATTAATAACAAACGAAACTCTGGAAACAATACAAACACATGGAAATTAAACAGCATTCTACTTAATGACATATGGGTCCAAGAAGAAATCAAGCAGGAAATCAAAAAATTTATTGAAACTAATGATAACCATGATACATCATACCAAAACCTGTGGGATACTGCAAAAGCAGTATTGAGGGGAAAATTTATTGCATTAAATGCTCACTTCAGAAGAATAGAAAGATGGCAAGTGAACAACCTAACACTTCACCTTAAAGAACTAGAAAAAGAAGAACAATCCAAACCTAAAGTTAGCAGACAGAAAGATATCATTAAGATCAGAGCAGAACTGAATGAAATTGAAACCCAAAAAACAATTCAAAAGATCAACGAATCAAAAAGTTGGTTTTTTGAAAAGATAAATAAAATTGACAAACCATTAGCATGGCTAACAAAAAAAAGAAGAGAGAAGACTCAAATAACCAAAATTAGAAATGAAAAAGGCGATATTACAACTGATTCATCTGAAATACAAGGAATCATTCGAGACTACTATAAACAACTATACGCCAACAAATTTGAAAATCTGGAGGAAATGGATAAATTTCTGGATACATACAAGCTCCCAAAACTGAACCATGAAGACATAGAAAATTTGAACAGACCAATAACAGTAAAGGAGATTGAAGCTGTTATCAGAAGGCTCCCAACAAAGAAAAGCCCAGGACCAGATGGATTCACAGCAGAATTTTACCAAACATTCAAAGAGGAATTGACACCGATTCTTTACAAACTATTCCAAAAGATTGAAACGGACACAAATCTCGTAAACTCATTCTATGAAGCAAACATCATCCTGATACCAAAACCAGGTAAAGATATAACCATAAAAGAAAACTACAGGCCGATATCCTTTATGAATATAGATGCAAAAATCCTCACTAAAATACTAGCAAACAGAATACAGCAACACATATGTAAAATTATTCATCATGATCAAGTGGGATTCATCCCAGGGATGCAAGGTTGGTTCAACATACGCAAATCAATAAATGTGATACACCATATTAATAAATTCAAACACAAGGACCATATGATCATCTCTATAGATGCTGAAAAAGCATTCGATAAAGTTCAGCACTTATTCATGACAAAGACCCTCTATAAGTTAGGTATAGAGGGAACGTATCTCAACATAATTAAAGCCATACATGCCAAACCCACTGCCAATATCATCCTGAATGGGGAAAAGCTGAAAGCTTTTCCTTTAAGAACAGGAACTAGACAGGATGCCCACTCTCACCACTCCTATTCAACATAGTGTTGGAAGTACTAGCCAGAGCAATCAGAGAAGAGAAGGAGATAAAGGGCATCCAGATTGGAAAAGATGAAGTCAAACTGTCCCTGTTTGCAGATGACATGATCCTATATATCGAACAGCCTAAAACCTCTACAAAAAAACTGCTGGAATTGATAAATGATTTCAGCACAGTAGCAGGATACAAAATCAACACACAAAAATCAGTAGCATTTCTTTTCTCCAATAGTGAACATGCAGAACGAGAAATCAAGAAAGCCTGCCGATTTACAATAGCCACCAAAAAAATAAAATACTTAGGAATTGAGTTAACCAAGGAGGTGAAAAATCTCTATAATGAGAACTACAAACCACTGCTGAGAGAAATTAGAGAGGATACAAGAAGATGGAAAGATATCCCATGCTCTTGGATTGGAAGAATCAACATAGTGAAAATGTCCAAACTACCCAAAGTGATATACAAATTCAATGCAATCCCCATCAAAATTCCAATGACATTTTTCTCAGAAATGGAAAAAACTATTCAGACATTTATATGGAACAATAAAAGACCACACATAGCCAAAGCAATGCTGAGCAAAAAAAATAAAGATGGAGGCATAACAATACCTGACTTTAAGCTATACTACAAAGCTATAATAACCAAAACAGTATGGTACTGGCATAAAAACAGACACACTGACCAATGGAATAGAATAGAGAATCCAGAAATCAACCCACACTCTTACTGCCATCTGATCTTTGACAAAGGCACCAAGCCTATTCACTGGGGAAGGGACTGCCTCTTCAGCAAATGGTGCTGGGAGAACTGGATATCCATATGCAGGAGAATGAAACTAGATCCATACCTCTCACCATATACTAAAATCAACTCAAAATGGATTAAGGATTTAAATATACACCCTGAAACAATAAAACTTCTTAAAGAAAACATAGGAGAAACACTTCAGGAAATAGGACTGTGCACAGACTTCATGAATACGATACCAAAAGCACGGGCAACCAAAGGAAAAATAAGGAAATGGGATTATATCAAAGTAAAAAGCTTCTGCACAGCAAAAGAAACAATTAACAGAGTTAAAAGACAACCAACAGAGTGGGAGAAAATATTTGCAAAATATACATCTGACAAAGGATTAATATCCAGAATATACAAGGAACTCAAACAACTTTACAAGAAAAAAACAAGCAACCCAATTAAAATATGGGCAAAAGAGCTAAGTAGGCATTTCTCTAAGGAAGATAGACAAATGGCCAACAGACATATGAAAAAATGCTCAACATCACTCAGCATCCGGGAAATGCAAATCAAAACCACATTGAGATACCATGTAACCCCATTTAGGATGGCTAAAATCCAAAAGACTCTGAACGATAAATGCTGGCGAGGTTGCGGAGAAAAAGGAACTCTCATACATTGTTGGTGGAACTGCAAAATGGTGCAGCCTCTATGGAAAATGGTATGGAGGTTCTTCAAACCATTGCAGAGAGATCTACCATACGACCCAGCTATCCCACTGTTGGGAATATACCCAGAGGAATGGAAATCATCAAGTCGAAGGTGTACCTGTTCCCCCATGTTTATCGCAGCACTCTTTACAATAGCCAAGAGTTGGAACCAGCCCAAATGCCCATCATCATCAGATGAGTGGATACGGAAAATGTGGTACATCTACGCAATGGAATACTACTCAGCTATAAAAACGAATGAAATACTGCCATTTGCAACAACATGGATGGACCTCGAGAGAATTACATTAAGTGAAACAAGTCAGGCACAGAAAGAGAAATACCACGTGTTCTCACTTATTGGTGGGAGCTAAAAATTAATATATAAATTCACACACACACACACACACACACACACACACAAAAACTGGGGTGGGGGGAAGAAGATATAACAACAACAATTATTTGAAGTTGATACAACAAGCAAACAGAAAGGACATTGTTGGGAGGGAGGGGAGAGGGAGAAGGGAGGGAGATTTTGGTGATGGGGAGTAATAATCAGCCACAATGTATATCGACAAAATAAAATTTAAAAAAAAAAAGAAAGAAAGGAAAAACTAAATAAATGGAGAAATATTCCACGTTCATTGATAGAGACACTCAATATTGTCAAGGTATCATCTTTTCCCAACTTGATCTATATTTTGACCACAATCCCAATCAAAATCTAAGCAAATTATTTTGCGTTTATTAACAAATTGCTTCTGCAATTCATATGAAGAACCAAAAAACTTGGAATAGCCAACACAGTATTAAGGGAAAACAGTCTAAAGACTGACACTACCCAATTTCGAGACTTAGTGTAAGGCTACAGTAATCAAGATAGTGTGGCATTGGTGAAAGAACAGACAAATAGATCAACAGAATAGAAGAGGGAGCCCAGAAATTGACTGACATTTATAGTCAACTGATCTTTGACAAAGGATCAAAAGTAATAAAATGGAAAAAAGATAATCTCAACAAATGGTGCTAAAACAATTGGACATTCACATGCAAATATATTTATGTAGACACAGATCCTATACTTTTCACAAAAACTAAATCAAAATGGATTATTGACCTACATGTAAAATGCAAAACTATAAAACTCCTAGGAGGTAAAATAGGAGGAAATCTGGATGACCCATGGGTATGATGATGTCTTTTCTGATACATCACCAAAGAATTCATGAAATAAATAATAGATAAGCTGGGCTTTATTAAAAATAAAAATTTCTGCTATTCAAAAGATGCTGTCAAGAGAATAAAAAGACAAGCCACAAACTGGGAGAAAATATTTGCAAAACATATATCTGATAATGAACTATTATCCAAAATATACAAAAACTCTTAAAACTCAACAGTAAGAAAATGAACAGCCCAATTAACAAATGGGCAAAAGACCTTAACAGACACCTTACCAAAGAAGATATTCAGATGGTAAACAAATATATACAAAGATATTCAACATCATAGGTCATTAGTGAATTACAAATTAAAACAGTGAAATACTACCACACACCTATTTGAATGGCCAAAATCCAAGCACTGACAAGGCCAAATGCTGACAGAGGATGTGGACAACAGGTGATGGGAGTGCAAAGTGGAGCAGCTACTTTGGAGGAAAGGTTGGCAGTTTTTTACAAAACCAATATACTCTCACCAGACAACCCATCAGTCCTACTCCTTGGTGTTTGCTCAAATGTGTTAAAAAGTTATGCTCATACAAAAACCTGCACATGGATGCTTATAGTGGCTTTGTTCATAACTGCCAAAACTTGTAAGTAACCAAGATGTCCTTAAGTAAGTGAAAGGGTAAATAAACTGTGGTACATTCAGACAATGGAGTATTATTCAGCATTAAGAAGAAATGGACTTTTAAGCTATGAAAAGGCACAGGGGAACCTTAAACGCATATTGCTAAGTGAAAGAAGCCATTCTTAAAAGACTACATACTGTGTGATTCCAACTATATGACATTCTGGAAAAGGCCAAACTATATTATACAAAGAACCATGCTTCTCAGGAGTTGGAGGAGGCAGGACTGAAGAGTGAAGCACAGAAGACTTTTAGGGCTGTTAATTATTCTGTATAATTCTATAGTGGTGGATGCATATCATTATATATGTGAAAACCTTAGAATGTACAACACCAGGAATAAACCCTGATGTGAACTATGGACTCTTGCCACTGGAGGTTCAAGATTGTAACAAATGTACTACTCTGGAATGAGATTTTGATACTGGCAGAGTCTGTGGGTGTTTGGAAGCAAAAGATATGTAGGAATTCTCTGTACTCCCTGCTTAATTTTTCTGTGAACCCCAAACTATGCTGAAAAAAAAAATCTATCTAAAAATTAAAACCTAAAATAACTCAGCCTCCCCTACACCTCCTAAACTCTCCAACTACTGCATTCTTTCCTTGCCATTTCTGTCAAGCCTCGAAAGAGCTGCTGAAATTCCTGTCTCCACTTCTTCCTCTGGCTCAGGTCTAAGCCCTCTGCACCCTTATGTCTGCCCTTGCAGTCACATCAAAGCTGCCACCAGCCGCGTGTTGATAACTTAGAGAACCGTGTTATGTTTTCCAGTCTCTCTAAAGACTTGAATTATAGATTATCCCTCCCCTTCCTGAAATGCCCTCTCCCCACAATGTCTATGACCCCAATTTTAACTTTTTCTCTTACTCATTTGGATATTTCCATCTCAGTTTTAGAAGCAGTCTCTACTTTTGCCAATCCATTTAGTGTTTCTATTCTTCAAGGTTCTGTCCTAGGTTCTCTTCTCTTCTTATTCTGCTCTCTTCCCACACAATTTCACGTATTCCCATTACTACAACTACCATCTACACGACAGTAATTCCCGAATCTCTGTTTTCAAATATCTCATTTAAGCCTCTATTACACATCCTTTTGGATATCTGCTTGGGTAATCACATAGGCATTATAAAAGAATTATGCTCAGCTGACTGACTCATCTTGTGCTTTCTATTTCAGTTAATGGCACCACCATGACACTCTCTTGCCAAAAAAAATACAGTACAAAATAACATAAATAATATTTTATTATATATTATAGGATGAATATATAATACAATGTATAACATTTTATTATAGTATATTGATTTCTAACTTTATAGCTTTTGTATTATATACATCTCTCTATATATATACATACACACACATCTATATATATATATATGTATATAAAGTACTCTCACTTTTCCCAACTAATTTACGATCAAATACCAAATGCTGGTTAACACACATGTCAGTGTCTCTCAAGCCTGTCCATGTATCTCCATCTTCACATGAATCTGTTTCCAGCCTTCATAACCACTTTGTGTCTCTACCTCAAGTGTGGCCCCTCCTCAATTCATTTTGCACATTTCATTTTCAAGTGAATCTTCTAAAATAGGAATCTGAATATGCCACTCTCCTAAATCCTTCAGTGCTTCATTCCATTAGCAAAAAAAGCAAACTTCTTAACATGGTATGTAAAGACCAACTTAATTGGCCTCTGATTAACTCTTTCAAGGTTCCTGCCTATGCTCTTCAACTGTGGCTAAATAAGACCAGGTGTAGTTCCCATTCACCTGTCCCATTCATTTTTCTCTATTGTCAAGGCTTAGCTATCACTTCTACCAAGAAAACTGCACTGACCATCCTCGCAAAACTAACTTTTATGCAGGCCTTATGTTTTCTCATAGCACCTATAGAGTTCCTGTATCGTACTTTATTTCAATTGATAGTTAACTTGCCTTTCTTCCTAGATCTGGTAGGTTGGCCTGGTCAACGTGTTTTTACTTCTGTTAAGTGCGTCTTACTATTCTGCAAAATTGTGAAGCCCAAAACTACACTTCTCAGACTCCCCTGTTGCTGGGTTTTGGGATATGTTTTAGGTTCCTTCACTTATATGTACTTACATGCACTTACAAGTACTTGCACAGGGACTTGAATTCAGGATTAATCAAGCGGGAAGATAGGTGCTAGTATGAGGCACCCATTGTGTGCATCACTAACAGAAACAACTGGCTCTAGAAAAATACCTGGATTTTTGGTAAAGTAAAATAATTCTGGAGACAACAGCTGGCACAGCAGCTTCATGATCCTCAGCATCCTGCCTGTGGCAGAGGGAGAGGCTCAGCCAGCAGGGTATTGTGGGGTATTATTCAAATAGTAAATTCTGGAGGCACAGTCTAATGCCCTTTGATACAGTCTTTTCAACTGTTTTGCAAGCATCTAATTAATGTATTAAATCTCTTTCTGCATAAATTCCTAAGTGGTATATATTATCCAACCAGAGGTCAACAAACATTCCCATCTCATTCATCCTACATTCATAATAGGCTTTCATGTGTATTTGTTGACTGCATTGGTAGATGTATATTACAGATGCTATTACTTTTCTCTGAAACATGTCTTGAGATATTTTTCAATAAAGTAACAATAAAAAATAATGGAATAAATTTCTCACTCATATCTAAAGATAGCCAGAATAATTACTCTCATCACCCCAATAAAACACAGAAATAAAAGAATAAAACGTTTGTTCTACAAGCGATCAATATGTATTCATGGAATCACAGCGGCACACTGGTTATTTCAGAAACATGTCTTAGTAGTTCTGCATTTCAGTGCTATCAAAAGTTAAAGTCTCAAATTTTCTGCTGAATATGTATTTGGAATATTTTAACTATCCAAACAAAAATACTATTCAGTTTATTAGATTTTCTAAAAAAGCAATTAGCTATCTATACCATTTTTACTTGTTAATCTAAATACCTAAACCAAGGAGAAATGTCAAACTTCCATCAGGACAGGCTCTAAATTCTGTATGTCAGGCAAAGGAGAGAGTAAAGAAAATCTCAGGCAGTGTGCCTATGGAAGCACTGTTTGCAGACACCACACTGGCAGGTGTTCTTTCATCCAAGATACACTCCAATCCAATCTTGTATTAGTTTCTCAGGCCCGACAACAGCTGCTCAATCTCATGGCTGTGTGACCACAGGCACTTGCCTTTAATCTCCTTAAGTTAACTGTATTTCAGTTAGAAAGAATATTTGAGCAATAGACCAAGCTGCCCATAGAAACTCTGAGATAACATTAATTAGAAGTGTTGAAGGAAAGCGAGTGTTCTGTGATGAGAAGTTTGGGCAGAGAGAGAGAAGGTAAGCTTCTGTGTGGGGGAGATAATTGAAGGCTGAAACAATGTTTTGGAACAATTACCTCACAGAACAGTATCTGTCACAGTGGACTGGCAAGTAACTATTTTAAAGTCTGGACACAAACTTTTGCCAGACAGATACTTTTTCAAATGTGACAGAATCAAAAGTCCTGAAGAAATATCCAGGGTTTAACTTTTGTTCCTGCTTCAACAGGTGTAAAGTGCCATTCATCCCCTTGACAAACTCACTCTTCCTCCTCTGTTACACTCTTGAGTAATGGAGTTTGGACGCCCCATGTCACTTGTGTCAGTTAATGTAGGCTAAATCGTTCTAACAAACAAACCCAAAATATAAATGGGTCAAAAATAATAGTGATTTATTTCTCACTTATCTAACACTCAAAGGCTGGTGATGCCGGTGGGAGCTGGTTTTCCTCCAGGCGTTCGGGCCACTCCCACACCGTGGCTCACCACTCGCCCTCTGCATCCCGCTCACAGAAGGGGAAAGAGAACACGGGGGAGGGTCTCCTGATCCCTTATCATTCCAATCCCTAAGTGAATATTCTTTGATACCCCAGGCAGAAACGTTTGCCTTACTTCATGTTCTCCCAGAGCTTTGTGGGGTTTTATTTTAATAAGACCTCTTTTTTAATAAAAATGCCATTCATGTTCAACATCTTTAGAAAACATAACCCAATAGCAACAATTTTAAAACACTCCACGTATAATTTTCTTGACCACTAATCAAAAGATCTACAATTTATATGATACTTTCACAATCACTGAAGCTAGGACAAGAGTACTGTAGCACTTCTTTTACTTAGTCAATTTTTTTCTCATTTATACCCATTCTCATTTCCACACAGATCACTGATTACTAATATGCATGAGTGTGGTATCTCTGATATAATAATTGCTAAATCAATATTGATACATTATTATTAACTAAAGTTCATAGTTTACATTAGGGTTCACTCTTTGTGTTGCTTTGACAAATGCCTAATGTCATGCATCCATCATTACAGAATGATGCAGAATAGCTTCACTGCCCTAAAAATCCATCCCTTTCTTCCCCTTTATTTGTGGAAACCACTGATTTTTTTTTTACCATTTCTCTAGTTTTGCCTTTTCCAGAATGTTATATAGTCAGACTTATACACTATGTAGCCTTTTCAGACAACTATTTTCATTAAGAAATATATATCTAAGTTTTTTTCCATGTCTTTTCACAGCTTGATAACTCTTTCTTTTTTCATTGATGAATCATATTTCATTCTGTGGAGATACCAGTTTGTTTATTCATTCACCTATTGAGGTACATTCTGTTACTTTATTTTTGACGGCTGTGAATAAAGCTACAATCAACACTTGTGCAGGTTTTTGCGTGTACATAAATTTTCAATTAATTTTAGTAAATACCTGTATTGAGATATTGTCTTCCAAAGTGGCTGTAACATTTTGCATTCCAACCAACAATGAATGAGAATTTCTGTTGCTCCACATCCTTTCCAGCATTTGATGTTGTCATTTGTTCTGGTTTTTAGCCATTCTAATAGGTGTACAGGAGTTGTTTGAATTTGTTATTGTATAATGATATATGATGTTGAAAATCTTTTTATAGGCTTATTTGCCATCTGTATATCTTCTCTGGTGAGGTATCTATTCAGATCTTTGTCCCTCTTTTAACTGGGTTGCTTGTTTTCTTAACTATTGAGTGTTAAAAGTTCTTTGTATATTTTGGATACTCATCCTTTATCAGGTATATCTTTTACAACTATTTTCTCCTGGTATGTGGGTTGTGTTTTCATTTCCTTAACAATTCTTTCTCAGAGCAGAATTTTTACTTTTAGTGAAATTTTGCTTATTAATTTTTTTCTTTCATGGATAGTGTTTTTGTTGTCACATCTAAAACATCATTACCAAACCCAAAGCCACTTAGATTTGTTTCTATGTTATCTTTGAGAATGTTTATAATTTTGAGTTTTACATTTAGGTCTATCCATTTTCAGCTCCTAGAGTATTTTGATTTTGGAGGTTTTTTAGTACAGGGATTATCAACTAGGCCAATGCATGTCAGGGGATATTTTGTGATATTTTGGTGTCATAACTGGGAATGGGGTTCTACTAACATCAGGAAAGTAGAGGTTAGAAATGCTGCCAAGCATCCTACAATAAACAGAGCAGTCTCTCACAAATAGTGCCCAGGTAGAGGAACACTGGCCTAGTATATATCAGATGGCATTGTAGTGAGATATATATTATTAATTTTATGTATTACACTAGGAGTTCCTTGAGGGAACCATTTGCTTTGTATTTATCTTTATATCACACAGCTCCCTATATACAGTTTCTTCCAATTTGTAAGAGTTTACTAAATGATTGTTGAAAACCATTGTGTATTCTCTAGCCTTGGAGCAATTAGGCCACCACAATAGAAGATGTGTATTAAATAAACACGTGAAACAATGGGGATATTGCCAAATTCGAATAATATGTTTTGTTGAGTCTTTAACTGGTCACTACTAAATATCAGGAAATAATTTGAAGAAAATTTAAAATGTGCTTATGGCAGTTCTGAAAATTTATTAGATGCAAATATACATCTAGGACTTCTGGCTTAAGATCCCCCATGTTAAGAGCATAAAAGATGTCAATCCTGTCCTTAAAATAAGAAAATAATCTAAACAAACAGATAATTAACAACTTTTATTGAACCCGTTTGAGATCCAAGGGGCAGGGCAAACTACCACCCCCAAATCTGCCAAGACAGATTAATACAGAGTCACAGCTGAGACCTGTTTGCCTAGAGCAGAACCCACTGGAGTTGTAAACTACTAGAAATACCAAAACGGTATTTTGTCATACTGCAGAAGGCTGAGTGTAGACTAGCATAAGAGAGAGAAACTCATGGGGGCCACAGTCTTAGGGAGGGTCCTACACTTTTGTGGGTTTTACTTCCAGCAAGCCCACCAGGTTTACACAGTGAAGAGTTAAGAAAGATCCCTTCCTGTCTCTCCCAGTTTGGGGGAAGAGCAAACATTGTGAAATAAAACCAGAGAATTCTCCAGAAGAGAGGACTAGTCTACAGGCGAAATGACCTTACCAGAGCCAGTGATACATGATGACCTTGAGATTATGTTTGATTATGTTTTGGAGTCAAAATGAATTATTGATCTTTTCAAACAACTAGCTTTTAGATACATTGATTTTTTCTATTGATTTCTTGTTTTCAATTTTGTTGATTTATGCTCTAATTTTTATTATTTCTTTTCTTCTGCTTGATTTATATTTAAATTGCTCTTCTTTTTCTAGTATCCTAAAGCAAAAACTTATTGTTTTTAGATCTCCTTTCCTAATATGCGCAATCAACACCGCAAATTTCTCTCTAGGCACTGCTTTTGCTGCATCCCACACATTTTGATAAGTTGTATTTTTATTTTCATTTAGTTCAAAATATTTTAAAAATTTCTCTTGAGTCTTTTTCTCTAAAACATGTGTTGCTTCAAAGTATGTTGTTTAATCTCCATGTATTTTTGGATTTTCCAGTTATCTTTCTGTTATTGATTTCCAGTTTAATCCCCATTGTAATGTGAGAACATACTTTGCATGATTTCCATTCTTTTAAATTTGTTGAGGTGTGTTTAATGGCACAGAATGTGCTACATCTTGGTGAATGCCCCATGGGAGCTTGAGAAGAATGTGAATTATGCTGTTGTTGGGTTAAATATTCTGTAGATTTCAATCTGATCAAGTTGACTGATGGTGCTGTTCAGTTCAACTATGTCCTTACTGGATCTGACGAGTACTGATAAAGGGGTGTTGAAATCTTCAGTTACAAGAGTAAATATGTGTATTTCCTCTTGAGCCTATGTTTTTGCTTCATATATTTTGACTGAATGTTGTTAAGCTTATAAATATTACATAATGCATTCTTAGAGAAAAAAACTCCTTTATCAGTATGTGATGCTCCTCTTTCATTCTTGATAATTTATTTTCTCTGAAGTCAGATTAGTCTGAAATTAGTAGTTACTCCAGTGTACTTTTTGATTAGTGTTATCATGATATATTTTCCTCCATCCCTTTACTTATAACATATCTGAGTCTTTAAATTTAAAGTGTGTTTCTCATAAAATTGGGTCTTTGTCTTTCCCCCACTGAAAGCTTTTATCTTAATTGACATATTTAGACTATTGATGTTTGTAGTGATTATTAATATAGTTGATTGATATCTGTCACATGTGCTACTTCATTTTTAAAATTTGTTGCCCTTGTTATTTGCTTCCTTTTTGTCTTCCCTTTTTTTCTCCTTTTTCTGATTTTAATTGAGAATTTTGTTTTATTTTGTTTTTCTCCTCTTTAGTATATCAATATTATTTCTTTATTTACTTGATGGTTGCCCTAGAGTTTTCAATATACATTAGTGACACATTCAAATCTGCTTTCAAATAATGCTACTTCACAGTAGTGCATGTACTTATTTCTAATGCCTTCCTTGTTCTTTATAACATTGTTGTCCTTCATCTCACTTAATCATAAGCTACAACCAGAATATATATTGTTGCTATTATTTTGAACACTGTTTTCTGATATATCAATTATAAATAAAGAAAATAAAATATTTTATTTTATCTCTATTACTCCTTTTCTGACTCACTTTTTCCCCCCATTATGCAGATTTCAGTTTCTGACCTATTTTTCAATCTTTGAAGAACTTTTAAAGTTTCTTGCAAGGCAGCTCTAATCCTGACAAATTCCCTCAACTTTTGTTTTCTCTAAATTTCTGATTGCTAATATTTAGTTGAGGATTTTACATCCATGTTCATCAGAGACATTAGCTTTCAGTTTTCATTTTGTGTTACCATATCTGTGTCTGAGTTTGCCATCAGGGTGATGCTAGCTTTGTAGGATGAGTTTGAAAGAATGGCCTCTGTTTCAAATTTTTGGAATAGTTTGAAGAGATTTGGTATTATTTCCTTTTTAACGGTTTGGTAGAATTCAGCAGTAAAGCCTTCCAGTTCTGGGGTTTTCTTTTTTGGGAGACTGCTGATTACTGCTTCAACTTGTAGCTCATTATTGGTTTGTTCAGATTTTCTATTTCTTCTTGTTTCAGTGTTGGTAGTTTGTATGTGTCCAGAAATTTATCCATTTCCTCCAGGTTTTCAAATTTGTTAGTGTATAGTTGTTCTTAATAGTCTCTAATGAGCCTTTGTATTTTGGTGGTGTTGGTTGTAAGGTGTCTTCTTTTATTTCTGATTTTTGTTATTTAGGTCTTCTCTTTCCTTTTGTTTAGTTAGTCTACCTAATGGTTTGTCTATTTTTTTTATCTTCTCAAAAAACAACTTTGTATTTCATTAATCTTTTGTATCATTTTGGGGGGTTTCTACTTCATTTAGCTCTGCTCTGTTCTTAATTATGTCTTTCCATCTACTAATTTTGGGATTGGATTCTTCTTGTTTTTCTAGCTCTTAGAGGTATAACATTAGGTTGTTCATTTGAAGTCTTTGTATTCTTTTGATACAAGCATTTTTGGCAATAAACTTCCCTCTTACAACTGCTATTGCAGTATCCCACAGGTTTTGGTATAATGTGCCTTTATTTTCATAAGTTTCAATTTTTTTTCATTTTTTGTTTAATTTCTTCTTGGACTTATAAGTTGTTCAGGAGTATGTTGTTTAATTTCCACGTATTTTTAGTTTCCAAAGAATCACTTGTTATTAATTTCTGGTTTCAATTACTTCTGTTCTGAAAAGATGGTTGAAATGATTTCAATTTTTCTGAAGTTGTACATACTTGATTTCTGGACTAACAGAAATGATCTATCCTGTAGAATGTTCCATGCTCTTATGCATGAGAAGATTGTATATTCTGTAGTTGTGTTAAACGTTCTGTAGATGTATGCCAAGCCCAATTGGTATAAAGTATAGTTTAACTCTTATGTTTCTCTCAGTTGATTTGTTGTCTAGATGATCTGTCCATTGGTGAGAGAAGAGTGTTGAGGTCCCCAACTATGACTGTACTGGAGTCTATCTCTCTCTTTGTGTCTAATAGAGTATGATTTGTATATCTGCATTCTCTGATGTTGGGAGTGTATATATTTACAACATATATTTACATATTGTTGTACCCTCTTGCTAGATATATCCCTTTATCACTAAGTAATGACTGTCTTCATCCCTTTTTACAGTTTTTGATTTAAAGTCTATTTTTTTAGATTCCATTTACGTGGTATATGTGGTTTTAACTTGCATTTCCCTGTTGACTAGTGATGCTGAGCATTTTTCCATGTATGTGTTGGCCATTTGTATGTCTTCCTTTGAAAAATGTCTATTCAGCTCCATTGCCAATTTTTTAATTGGGTTATTTGTTTTTCTACTGTGTAATTGCTTGAGTTCCTTGTATATTATGGATATTAATATCTTGTCAGATGCATAGTTAGCAAAAATGTTCTCCCACTCTGTAGGCTGTCATTTTAGTCTGTTGATTGTTTCCTTTGCTGTGCACAAGTTTTTAGTTTGATATAGTCCCATTTGTTTATTTTTTTCTTTTGTTTCCTGTGCTTTTGGGCTCATGTTCATAAAGCGTGTTCCCGGAACTAGTTCCTGAAGTGTTTCACCTATATTTTCCCTTAGTAATTTTACAGTTTCAGGCCTTATACCTAAGTCTTTAATCCATTTTGAGTTGATTTTAGTATATGCTGAGAGGTGCATGTCTAGTTTCATTCTTCCACATATCGATATCCACTTTTCCCAGCACCACCTATTGAAGAGGCAGTCTTTTCCCCAATGTATTTTTCTGTTGCCTTTGTCAAATATCAGTTGGCTGTAAGCCTGAGGGGTGATATATGGGTTCTATATTCTGCTCCACTGGTCCAAGTGTCTATTTTTATGTCACTACCATGCTGTTTTGGTTACTATAGCTTTGTAGTACAATTTGAAGGCAGATACTGTTATGCCTCTTTATTTTATTTTACTTTTTCTCAGGATTGGTTTGGCTATTCAGGGTCTTTTGTTGTTCCATATATGTGTTAAGATTGGTTTTTTTTCCATTTCTGTTAAGAATGTCATCAATATTTTGTTGGCGATTGCATTGAGACTATAGAATGCTTTGTGTAGTAAAGACATTTTCACAAGGATAATTCTTCCAAGCCAAGAGCAAAGAATGTCTTTCCATCTTTATGTATCTTCTTTAATTTCTTTCAGTAGTGGTTTGTAGTTATTGCAGAGATCATTCACCTCCTTGGTCAAATGGATTCCTAGGTATTTTAATTTTTTGTGACTCTTCTAAATGGGTTTACTTTCTTGATTTCTCTTTCTGTTAGTTCATTAATGGGGAATATAAATACAACTGATTTGGGGACATTTATTTCATAACCTGCAACATTATTGAAATTATTAACCAGCTCTAGGAGTTTTTTGATAGGGTCTTTAGGTTTTTCTATATATAGTATCATGTCATAAGCAAATAGGAACAGTTTGGCTTCATCTTTTCCAATCTGGATTCCCTTTATTTCTTTCTCTTGCCTGATTGCTCTGGCTAGTACCTTCAATACAATGTTAAATAGAAGTGGTGAGAATGGGCACCATTGTCTTGTTCCTGTTCTTAGGGAAAAGACTTCAGTTTTTCCACAGTCAGAATAATACTGGTGGTGGGCTTGTCATAGATGGCTTTTATTGCGTTGAGATACTTTCCTTCTACACCTAATTTGTTGAGAGTCCTTATCATGAGAGCATGTTTAATTTTGTCAAATGCTTTTTCATTTGAGATAATCTACTGAGATAATCCTATGGTTTTTGTCCTTGAGTTTGTTGATGTGATATATCACATTTATTGACTTTTGTATGTTGAACCATTCTTGCATCCCTGAGCTGAATCCCTCTTGATCATGGTGTATAATTTTTAAAAATGTGTTGCTGTATTCTGATTGCTAATATTTTGTTGAGGATTTTTGCATCTATGTTCATCAAGGACATTGGCCTGTAATTTTCTTTTTTAGTTGTGTCTTTATCTGGTTTTGCTATCAGAGTTATGTTGGCCTCATAAAATGAGTTTGGGAGAGTGGCTTCTGTTTCAATTTTTTTGGAATAGTTTGAGGAGAACTGGTATTAATTCCTCTTTAAGGGCTTGATAGAATTCAGCTGTAAAGCCATCCCATACCTGAGTTTTTATTTGGTGAAAGATTGCTGTTTACTGCTTTAATCTCATTGCTTGTTATTGGTATGTTCAGGTTTTCTATCTCTTCTTGGTTCAGTCTGGGTAGTTTGTATGTGTCCAGCAACTTATCCATATCTTCCAGGATTTCATATTTGTTGTTGTACAGTTGCTTATAATAGTCTCTAATGATTCTTCATATTTCTGTGGTATCAGTTGTAATGTCTTCCTTTTTATTTCTGATTTTTATTATTGGGTATTCTTTTTTTTTTTTTGTTAACCTAGCTAATGGTTTGTCTATTTTATCTCCTCAAAAAAACAACCTTTTGTTTCACTGATCTTTTGTATAATTTTTGCATCTCTATTTCATTTAGTTCTGCTCTGATTTTAACTATTTCCTTCTGTCTACTACTTTTAGGATTGGATTGTTGTTGTTTTTCTAGTTCTTTGAGGCATAGTGCTAGGTAATTTATTTGGAGTCTTTCCATTCTTTTCATTTAAGTGTTTACTGCAATAAATTTCTCTCTTAGTCCTGCTTTTGCAGTATCCCACAGGTTTTAGTATGGTGTGTCTTTATTTTCATTACCTTCAAGAAATTTCTTGATGAGCACCGCACTCTCCCAAGTGAGCCACAGGCCAGCCTCAAGAAATTTCTTGATTTCCTATTTAATTTCTTCTTTGACCCATAGGTCATTCAGGAGTCAGTTGTTTAGTTTCCATGTACTTGTATAGTTTTCAGAGTTTTGCTTGTTATTAATTTCTAGTTTTAGTCTACTGTGGTCTAAAAAGATACTTGGAATGATTTCAATTTTTAAAAATTTGCTGAGACTAGATTTGTGACTAATATGTATTGTATGCTGGAGAATGTTCCATGTGTTGATGAGAAGAAATTATATTCTTTAGTTGTTGTGTGAAATGTTCTGTAATATATTTTCCAGTTTCAGTTGGTCTAAGGTGGAGTTTAAATCCTGTGTCTCTTTTTTGATTTTTTGCCTGGAAGATCTGTCCCATTATGAAAAGAGGGGTATTCATGTCACCCACTATTAACAGATTAAGGCCTATTTCTTTCTTTAGGTCTAAGAGTGTTTGCTTTATATATCTGGGTGTCCCAGTATTGGGTGCATACATATTTATGATTGTTATGTATTGGATAGATTCTTTTTTCATTATATAGTGGCCTTCTTTGTCTCTTTTTATGTTTTTTGGTTTACAGTTTATTTTATTATGTATGATATAAGAACAGCTACTCCTGTTCTTTTCTGGTTTCCATTTGTATGGAATATCTTTTTTCCATCCCTTTACTGTTAGTCTGTGTGTCTCTACAGGTGAGGTGGGTCTCTTGAAAGCAACATATACTTGGGTCTAGCTTTTTAATCCAATCAATCTGTGCCATTTGAATGGGTAGTTTGATTTATTCACATTCTGGGTAGTTATTGACAGGTATTGCTTAATTTGTGTCACTTAATTGCTCTTTGTTCAGAGGTTTTAAATATCTTTTGATTATTACTTCCCTTTTTATTTTTCTTCTTCAATGTTAGTTGGAAATTTAAGGTGGCATGACTGAGCTTCTTTCTCTTCCTCACTGGAATTTTTGTTTTGATGGTAGGCTCTGCTCTTTCTTGTGTATTTGTGATAATGATCATTATTCAGATTCCAGATGAAGGACTCCCTTGAGAATTTCTTGCAGGGTTGTTGATGTGGTGGTGAACTCCCACAATTTTTATTTGTCTGTAAAATATACTATTTCTCCCTCATTTCTGAAGGAGAGCTTTGCAGGGTGAAGAAATCTTGGCTGGCAATTTTTTGCTTTTAGTGTTTTGAATATATCATTTCACTTTCTTCTGGCTTATAGGGTTTCAGTTGGAAAGTCTGCTGTTAGGCTCATGGGAGTTCCTTTACAGGTGACTTGATGTTTTTCTCTTGCTGCTTATAAAATTCTCTGTTTCTGAGCTTTGAAAATTTGACTATAATGTGTCTTGGTGTGTTAGTCCATTTTGTGTTTCTATAACAGAATTACCTGAGACTGGGTAATTTATAAAGAACAGAGGTTTATTTGCTTATGATTCTGGGACAGCTGCATCTGGCATGGGCCTCAGGCTGCTTCTACTCATGGTGGAAAGGGGCAGGTAGCCAGCAGGTACAAGCAGATCACATGGTGAGAGGAAGAGAGAAGGGGAGGATGTGCCAGGGTCTTTTGACAACCACCTCTCATGGGAACCAATAAAGCGAGATCTCACTCAGGATCCTCACCCCCAGAAAGAGCATTAATCCATTCACAAGGGATCCACCCCCATGACTCAATCAGTTTCCAGCACTGACACATTCAGGGTCAAATTTCCATATGAGTTTTGGTGGGGGCAACACATCCAAACTCTATCATTCTGCCCCTGGTCCCCCAAAACTCATGTCAGCATCACATACAAAATACAGTCATTCCATCCCAACAGTCCCCCAAATCTTAGCTTGTTCCAGCACCAACTTAAAAGCCCAAAGTCCAAAGTCTCATATGAGACCAAACGCAAAACTCCTTCCAGCTGTGAACTTGTAAAAATCAAAACCAAATTTATGTACTGCCAAGATACAATGGTGGAACAGGCATTGGGTATACATTTCCATTCCAAAAGGGAAGAATAGGCCAGAAGAAAGGAGAAACAGTCCCCAAACAAGTCTGAAACCCAGCAGGGCAGACATTAAGTCTTAAAGCTCCAAAATAATCTTCTTTGACTCCAAGTCCTGCATCATGGGCACAACTGGGCATCTGGGCCCCCAAAGCCTCAGACAGCCTCACTCCCACAGCTCTGCCAGGTGCAGCGATGGTGCCTGTGGCTTTCCCAGCTCAGTGTTGTATGTTGCCAGTGGCCCTACAGTTCTGGGTTCCTGGTGGAAGCCCCACTGCCTTGGCTCTACTAGACATTTTCCTGGTGGGGGCTCTCTGTGGGGACTCCAAACCCACATTCCTGCTCAGCATTGCTCTAGTGGATGGCCTCTACAGTGGCTCCACCCCTGCAGCAGGTCTCTGCCTGGGCCCCCAGGCTTTTCCATACATCCTCTGATATCTGGGTGGAGGCTGCTATGCCTCCACTGCTCTCATGTCCTGCCAGCCTGCAGACTTAACACAATGTGGATGCCACTGATTTTCCAGCTTGTGCTCTCCAGAGCTACTGCATGAACCACACTTGGGGCCCCTTGAGGCAGAGCTGCTCCAGCCAGAGCAGCTGGGATGCAGGGAGAAGGTTCCTGAGGGCAGTTGTGCCCCAGTTCTATCCTCCAGGACAACTCAGTCCTTCTAGGCTTCAGGGTCTGTGATGGGAGGGGCACCCTTCCAGACTTCTCAAATGCCTTCAGGGCTTTTTTCTCATTGTCTTGGCTATTAGCATCTGGCTGCCTCACTGCCAAGCTAATATCTTTAGCAATTCTTTTATGTGCTTCACCATTGCATTTTTCTCCTGCTCTCTGCTTCTCTACCACATGGCCAGGCTGCAAATTTTCCAAATCTTTATGCTCTGCTTCCCTTTCAAATCCTGGTTTTACATCATGCTTTTGCCACCATAACTCAGAGTAGGCTGTTAAAAGTAATCATGCAACTTAATTAATGCTTCGCTGCTTATAAATTTCTCTGGCCAAATACTCTGATTCCCAACTCCTAAGTTCCAACTTCCATGAAGCCCTAGGGTATGGATACAATGCAGCCAAGTTCTTTGCCAGTTCACAACAGGGGTGATCTTTGCCCCAGCTTCTGGAAAACTCCTTATTTCTATCTGAGACCTCCTTGGAATGGTCTTTATAGTTCAAATTTCTATCAGCCTTCTGCTTGCCACCATGTAATCAGTCTCTCAGATATTCCAAAATTTCCCTCATCTTTTTGTCTTCTTCTAAGTCCTCCAAACTCCTCCAACATTTGCCTGACACCCAGTTCCAAAGCTGCATCCACATTTCCGGTATCTATATAGCAACACCCCACTCCTTGGTACCAATTTTCTGTATTAGTCCATTTTGTGTTGCTATAACAGAATACCTGAAACTGGGTAATTTATAAAGGACTGAGGTTTATTTCCTTATGATTCTAGGACAGCTGCATCTGGCACAGGCCTCATGCTGCTTCTACTCATGGTGTAAAGGGGCAGGCAGCCAGCAGGTACAAGCAAATCGCATGGTGAGAGGAAGCAAGAGAGAGAGAGAGAGAGAGAGAGAGATTGAGAGAAAGAGGGGAGGTGCCAGGGTCTTTTAGACAACCAGCTCTCACAGTAACTAATAAAGCGAGATCTCACTCAGGACCCTCACCATCAGAGAGAGCATTAATCCATTAATGAGGGATCTGCCCCCATGACTCAATCAGTTTCCAGCACTGCCCCATTCAGGATCAAATTTCCACATGAGTTTTGGCAGGGACACCACATCCAACTCTGTCACTTGGGGAGGATGTTTTTGAATTGAATCTGTTTGGGGAACTTTGAGCTTCCTCAGTCTGAAGGTCTGCATTTCTCCCTACACTTGGGATATTTTCTGTTATTATTTCCTTTAGTATATTTTCAATACTTTTTCCTTTTTCCTCCTCTTCTGGAATACCCACAATTTGGATATTAGAGCACTTGAAGTTGTCTACTATCTCTTAGGTTTTATTCGTTATTTTAAATTCTTTTTTCCTTTTTTTGTCTGCCTGGGTTATTTTGAAAAGGCCATCTTTGAGGTCTGAAATTATTTCTTCTGCTTGCTCTTGCCTGCTGTTCAAGCTTTCTGTGGTGTTTTTTTATTTCACTGGGTGAATCTTTCATTTCTAGGAGTTCTGCTCCACTCTTTTTTAAGGTATTTATTTGTAAATTTACTCTTTCATATTCCGGATATTTTTTCTTGTTTCATTGTGTTCTCTAATTGAGTCTACTTTTATTTCTTTGAGTTTTCTAATGATGATTGCTTGGAATTACTTTTCAGACATTTCAAGGATTCCCTATTCCATGGGGTCTGAAATTTGAGCATTACTGTATTCCTTTGGTTGTGTCATAACTTCTTGTTTTTTGTAGTTCTAGTATTTTTTCGCTGATGTTTGGTCATCTGGTAGATGACTTGCTTCTTCTATTTCCCTGGGGTTGGCTATGAGGATCAAGATTTCTTCCTCTATTTTCAGGCTCTACTGGTGACTTTTCTTGTATCACTGTGGTTGAGTGAGTGGCAGGTTTCCCATACAGTTGCTCTGGCTGCTACTGTGGTGGTAAACTGTCCTCATGGTGATAGTAGATGTGGCAGTGGCTATGTTACAACACCTTGGCTCCTATTCTGGAATATTCAGGTCTTGGCTCAACTTGGTGCCTGCTGAGACTGTGGGCACTTCCTTCCCAGGCCTAAGCCTGAGCCCCCAGTGCCACGTGGGTCTTGGCTCACCTCAGCAGCTGCTGAGGCTGTGGGCACTTCCCTCTGGGGCCTTAGATTGAGCTCCTGGTGCCATGTGGGTCTTAGCTCACTTTATCATGTGCTGCAGCTGTGGGTGCTTCCCTCCAGGGCCTAAGACTGAGCCCCAGTGCCACATGGGACTTGGCTCACCTCTGGCTGCTGCATCTGTATTGTTTTTTTCTGTTCTTTTCTCTCTCTTCTCCTCCTTGTATTCTTATTATGTATATGTTACACCTTTTGCAACTTTCTCACAATTGTGGAATGTCCTGGGTTTTTTGTTTGTTTCCTTGGTTTTTTTTTTTTTTTTTCCATCTTTTCTCTTTGTGTTTAATTTTGGGAGGTTTCTATTGGTGTCACTTCCCACTGTGTGATGGAGCAGCAAAGATGACTCAGAGCCCAAATATTAAGAGTAATGAGGAGCCCAAAGGGACTGAACCAAGAAAAACTCCTTCAATAAGGGAGAAGCATGGCACAGCCCCAAGTCAGTATTTGCTTCAACTTTTATTGTAAAGACAATGAAATACAAGAGAAAAAACAAGTTAGTCAATCATTTATTGAAGGAGTGAAAAGAAATTGGCTATGGTGCATTCTCTGGAAAGCATCTTGAGAAACAAAGGAAAGAGAGTGAAGCTAGATAAGAAATGACCTTAACATCTTTATCTAATGTAGCAGAATATTCTTCAAGATCTATGTTGTGCTTTTGCCCTTTGAACAATCCCTGTTCTGCCTCAAATCTCTTATCTACACTAAGGGCTTTTGCTGTGGAAAGGTTCCCTGGTCTTTCTCAATCTTAACATTCCTACCCTCCTCCACATATTGGCATATCATCAAGCTCACTGATTATTTTCTGGGCCATATTCAGTCTACTGATAAGTCATCAAAGTCATTTTTCATTTCTGTTACAGTGATTTTTATTTCTGGCATTTTCATCTGATTTTTTCTTAGCTTTTTTACTCTCTGTTTATGTCAATGATCTGTTCTTGCACATTGTCCATTTTTTCCATTAGATCCTTTAGCATATTAATAATTAAATTATTTTACATTCTTGGTTCAATAATTTTACTATCCTTGCCATATCTGAGCCTGGTTCTTATGCTTACTCTGTCTCTTCAAACTGTGCTTTACATTTTGTATGCCTTGAAATTTTTTGTTGAAAGCCAGACATGGTGTAATAGGTAAAAAAACAAAACAAAATAGAACAAAAGACCGAGGAAATGGGCCTTTTAAGTAAGATTTTATGGGCCTTTTAAACAAGATTTTATATATATGGGGCTAAAAGTCAAGAGTCACACTGTGTTTGCTGTTTACTGTAGCTGTAGATATTGAGGCCTTCTTCTAGTGTCCTTGTTTTTTCTTCTCTGTTGTCTTTGGGTTTCCCTACACACTTCATCTTACATAAGGTCTTAGATGAGCAGTTTTTTGCATTGCCATCTCCTATCGTTTTACAGATGCCCTAGAGAGGTGATGGTAAGCTGTGGGGAAAGGAGAAAGCATTCTATGGACCTATTTAGTTCCCAACCTGTCCTCTACCTTGAGTGAGACTGAAAGGTTTTAGGGGGCTGGAGTTGTTACCCTAAAAAATCTACACTTATTCTCCAACTTATTGGAAAGGTCAGGTTTTCTACTTTTTTGAAGCAATACAGCTGCTTCAAAAGATTATCTCTACTAGTTAAGTATTTATGTTTGATATCGCAATTCTCAATGTGTTCTAATATTCTTTTTCTAAGTTAAACATCATTTCATTTTTGTTAAAAACATATGTAACCTCACCAAACTCCACTTTGCCATTGAGGTCTCAAAAAAGAAGGTGAATGCCTCCCAGCCTCAATATTATCTTAAAACTAGTTATTAAGACTTTTTGTTCACTGTCCAAATGTGATTAAAGGTCACAGCTAAAGCAACTTTGCTGTACAATAACCATAGATTTTGCACTATTCAAACATATGGAATATATTTTTATGCTTATTAAAAGTATAGCTCAGTTAGTAGGAAGAAATCCTTTTTCTTAAGTCACTGAAGCATGTTGATAATCTTTCTCCATCCAGCAGCTTTGTGCTTTCCACATCAGCTGTAGCTGATACGTGATGTGCCAGGGATGAGAATAAGACAGCTATGTGGCACTAACCACGTCAGCCAAGATCAAGGCCTCTGCTGGGGAAACATTTGCTCCAGAGTGTTTAACAAAGGACCACTCCTCTTAATGTTACCATCTGTGGCTTACAATAGGGAACACAGGTCTTTAGATTGAGGAAAAGGGCACATTTAAGCAGCTGTGTTTTATTAATTTATGCATCCAATTACTCCTTCACTCTTCTCTATTGAGTGCATGCTGATTCAGGCTGTTTCATTTGCTAAGGATACAGTGATGGATGGAAACTACTGTCTTGTCTTGAGGAGCAGTTCAGAGACCTGGAGGATGCACACAAGTGAATACTTAGTATAAATTATAATCACACTGGTGGCAGTAATCCCAGGAGGCTGTGGGGGAGGACAGTGGAAGAATGTGATTTGGGCTGGAGTAAAGGGGAAAAGTAGTGTTCACATAGGAGACAGCATCTCACAGTTGCATCTTGAAGACTGATGAGATGATGTCTAGAGGAGAAAGAGGATTGTATTCCCTGAAAAAGGAGAAGCATGAGCAAAGATTGCAAATTATTTGGTATGGAATGAGCATAATCAAGGGGTATAGGAAAGTGTGTTTTAGTTTTAAAATAAGATAATTTGAACATACCTATGTATGTGAGAAGTAGCAAAGAACAAGTTCTGTTAGTAAATGGAGAAGAATCCAACAGGGTGGTTGAAGGATTTTAGCAATTTAGAGACAGGTATATTTAACACAGGCTTAAAGAGAGCAGATAGTTGTAACATCATCTTGCCAGCTTCCACTAAGAAACACTGTACTGGGTCTTCCACTAATAATAAAAAAGGTATTTAGTTAAATAATATTAGTAGAAAAGTAATATCTTGACACGTACAACATTAAATGTCAGCAAAATAATGGATCACACAATGTGCTTGTGACAAACCCAGTAAATAGTTTAGTGCCTTTGAGCATCAGTGTCTTGAATTTTTGCATCAAAGAACGTAGACAGTGGATATTACACAGCGTTGATTATTGGCAAGAAAGAAATAGTGGGAAATGGTGAAGAGGTGGTAACATAGTCCACAGTGCCACAGAGAGGCAAGGGACTGTACATTGCTGATGACAATAAGGCTCCCACACAATCTGAAAGAGAAAGAGAGGCAAATGATATTCCAGCAGGGCTTAATGGGCTGCTAGACAAGGATAGAACTGAGAGGAGAAAGATTAAGATGCAGACTTACCGAGAGAGAAAATGCAAGATAAAGTCAGAGAAGGGATTGTGGAAATTCAAGAACTTGAATATGAAGTAGTTTCAAGCGATTCAAAAGATAGTGAAATTGAAGGCAGTTTCCCAAAGGAGTTTCCCCCAAGTCACTGAGGATGATGACTCAATGTCAGAGAAAAAGTGATGATCTTAAGACAGTTAATGCCATCACTGCTGTTTCATGACTCGTTCAAGCCTCCATGCTTTGTTCTTGAATGTCAGATTTCTGGTTCTCCAGTTAAGATAGTGCCTCCCCATAATGTGATCTTCTATGCCTTTCACAAATGCTGGCTCCTTAACCCTCAAAAAGTTAAATAAATAGACAATAAACTGGAGAATGAATGCATGCCTTGTCTTATTTCACTGCTATATTTTTACTCTCTCCCCTGAATATTCACCCTCCCCAACCTGCTTGTATCACCAAGCAGACATTATCTCCACCTAAAAATCTTTCCTATGCTCACACCTCTGCCCCAGCTGAATTATTTCCGTCTTCTCTTTGCTACTGTAGCAACCTGTGCATCCCTCTAACAACCCATGTGTCATGTAGCAATGGATTATGACTATCCTTCTATGCAAGGACTTACCCCATAGATGGCAGGAACCTTGAGAAAGTGAAGAGTCACTTATTTACCTTGTTCCCAGAGCACATGGTAGTCATTTGATAAATATTTGTTGTTTGAACTCTACAAGTATATCCATATGCTTTGTTTGTATTTGTGGGCTTCAATCTTTTTCTCCCTACCAAAATAATAATAATACTTACATGTCAGGCTTTCCACATTCAATGTATAACTGAATGTAGTAATTCTCTAAGCTATACTTATTATTTTCATTTTACTGATGAAGAAAACAAGTGTTTTTATATACTACTTATAGTAGTAAATTCCTTGCCTATGAGCACAGGGATTATCACTCTAGAGCCACTTGTCTGTATTCTCTTTTCATGGGCATGGCATCTGAAGGTCCCACACACCACCCAGTAACCACGGCTCACAAAAGGGCAGTGATATGGAAAACAGTATGGAGGTTTCTCAAACAACTATAGATGGGATCTTCCATACGATCTGGTAATCCCTCTTCTGGATATATACCCAGAGGAATGGAAATCATCATGTCGAAGGGATACCTGCACTCCTATGTTCATTGCAGCTTTGTTTACAGTAGCCAAGACATGGAACCAACCTAAATGTCCATCAATGGATGAGTAGATAAGGAAACTGTGTTATATATACACCATGGAATACTACTCTGCCATAAAAAGGAATGAAATTCTCCCATTTGTAACAACATGGATGAACCTGGAGAAACTTATGTTGAGTGAAATAAGCAAAGCACAGAGGGATAAATACCGCATGTGCTCACTCATATGTGGGAAGCTAAGGGAAAAAGAAGGAAGGAAAGGAAGACCACAGTAGTGCATTTGTCTTACAAAGCAAGGGAACATCCTTGAGCTACAAAGTGGAGTGGCAGGGAAAGGGGGACGGCGAGGGAGGTTGGGGGATAATTGAGTGCAGGATATGGGGCACAAAAGTAATTTCTGGTGATAAGTATGCTGCCAGTATGAATCTGGCCCTCACATCATGGGCATAAGGCATGACAATCATCTTTGTATCTCATGAATATTCATAATAAAAATAAAATAAAATTCTACCCACCCCCCCAAAAAAAACCCACAAAAGGGCAGTGATTCATTCTGGGAGCAGGAAGGGTGAAGTGTGCCCTTAAGAAAAATATAAACATTTCAGCAAAAGGGACATGCACTATAGCAAACACTGTTCAGATGGTTTGAAACCTGCTGGAAACAATGGTGAAGACTTTGCCCCACCTGCTCATTAAGAATCATTATTTATGCTGAGACCCAGATCACCAGTGTTCTAAAAATGAAGGATTGTAAAACCTAGCTCAATCTGTGCATTTTAAAAGAGTAATTTTGTTGAATGATGCTGGTAGAAGAAAAGCCTAGCTATCTTACTGGAAAATGGGTCAACCTTTCTTCCTGCTTCCTAAGTTGGGAAAAATAAGCAGCCCCAATAAGCAAATGGCTGGTTGGTGGGTGTGTCACCTGAAGAAGAGGGGGGTGAACTTAAGATACGTGGGAAGAAGCTGGGCCCATGGATTAAAAGGTAGACACATGTGTGGCACATGAGATGCGTCATTGGCCATGTGCTATCTTTAAGACAGAATGACTGGAGTGAGGTCAAGTTAAAAACCATGACTCCCAACCTTAACACCCACTTGCCCATCACTCAGAACAGAGAAAACCACAACATATTTATGGTTTAATGGTCCTTCCTTTACTGTGAAAATTTCCCGATGCAGTCCTAAAATTGCACCAACAATATGAAAAGAATTATTGTAGAAAATAGAATATCTATCTGAGAAAAAGAATTCTAGATTTCTAGGTGAAACTGAGTTAAGATGCCATATTGAACACTAAGGCTATCTCTTCTTCCTCTAAAACACTAATAAGTGATGATGAAGGACATGCATACTCACACATGACAATGGATGGAGGGTCATCAGGAGATAAGACATGCAAAAAACAACCTCTAGCAGGTGGAAGAACCAATAGAGAAGTGACAGAGAAGCTACCTGTAGAAGCATAAGTGTTGTCAGGAAAATCGCTGAAGTGTAACTTGGTCTTTCTTGCAGAACTTTAGAGATGTTCTGAACTTAGAAATGCCAAAGAAGACAGCACATGTTGTAAAATGTTAGTCTGAAACAGGGATAATATTTGGAAGCCGATTTCTCTACCACTTCTTATCCTAACTCAAAGAAGATGAATACCTTCCCATAACCAAAAAGTGGGAGAGGTATTTTCAAAAGGTTTTAAGTGGTCCTCCAAAAATGATGTCTTTGCACACTCTTCCTGAAGTAGATTTCTCCATGTACTGTGCTCATGTACAGAGATCTCCAACACTACACTATACTGCCTCAATTTTAAAAAATAATAAAGTTTTCATTTTAGAGTAAAATTATTAGTTTAGAATAAAATTGAAAAGTTAGTCCACAGAAATCCCTTATACTCAGTTTCCCCTACAATTAACATGTTACATCAATATCGTACATTTGTTACAACTAATAACCTGCTATTGTTACATTCTTATTAACCAAAGTCCATACTTTATTCAGATATTTTTTAGTTTACACCTAATGCCCTTTTTCTGTCCCAGGATTCCTTCCAGAATACCACACAACATTTAGTTGTCATGTCTCCTTATGCTCCTTTCAGTTGTGACAGTTTCTTAGACTTTCCTGTTTTAAATGACCTTGACAGACTCTAACATCAGGCGTTTTGTAGAATATCCCTCAGTTGGGATTGTCAGATGCTATTATTATGATTAGACTAGGGCTATAGTGTTTCTGGGAGAAAACCACAGAAATAAAGTGCCCTTCTCATCGCATCATATCGAGAATACATGCGATCAACACGACTTATCACAGACGATACTCACTTTGATCACCTGGCTGAAGTCATGTTTTCTGGGTTTCTCCGCTCTCAAGCTACTCCTCTCCCCATACTGTTCTCTTTGAAAGATGTCACTATGCACAGCCCCCACCGAATGGAGTGGGAAGTTGTGCTTCACCTCCCTGAAGACATAGTAGCTACATAAATCATCCGAAATTCTTCTATATAAGAGATTTGTCTCCTTCTCCATTTATTTATCTAATCACTTATTTTTGTATCAGTATGAACACATGCATATTATTTTTATGCTTTGGGTTATAATCAACACTGAGTTATTTGTTGTTCAAAATTGTCCAGCTTTGGACACTTCCCTTTGACAGGCCCCCATTGTTATGATTATTTTTTGAACACTTCCTTACTTTCTGGCACTATACTATGCTTATTTTGTGTATTCCCTGTCCTAACCCTAGGATAGGTCATTCTGCAATGAACCCTGGTTCCTATTATTGAAGAATGGTATTAGAAATCAAGGAATTGGCACTGAGTGTTATCACCTCATTTAACATATAAGCAAGAACAAAGGATCACCAAATATTTAAGTAAATCTTGAAATGTAAAAGAGAAAAATCAAAATAAAAAAGTAGCAAGTAATCCCCTGAGTAGCATGCTATTAAAAAAAAAAAAAAAAGCTAAGTTATCTGCATAAGAAAGAGCTCATAATATCCAGGAAGAAAGTGACTTCAGAAATTTTGTTCTATTCCTGAGTATCTGAGTGACTCAAACAGGCTCTAAGAACAGACAATGAAAGGCAGTTAGAAATGCCAGGAGATAAACAAAAAGCTGTAAAACAAAACAAAAAATTTGTGAGGGAATATTATCATAGAATACCACTTAATGTATAAACAGTATCTTTTCATATAGAACAATGCATATAAACACTATACAGTCAAAATTGTGTGAACACTAATTAATTATAGTTACATAACTCCATTAAGAGTCAGGGTGAGGAGGAATGAGATGCTCTATACAGCTACATCTTCATTTATCGGAGCAGAAAATCAATGTATAATGACTAAAATTGATGAATCTGTGAATGGAAAAGCCTAAATAGTAAAAGTGGCAGTCTCTGGAAGAGGGGTTAGGGTACTAAAGGGGTAGAAAAAACTAAGAGGGTATTATAAACTCCATTTTTCCCTTTTTTTTAACTATGTATAAGTGTTATTTGGATTAAAATTTTAAATGTATCACAGTATAATATATTGATAGAAACATAGGCAATAGATGTTCTATGGCAGAGGAAACTGGTTTTCTAGTTTTCATTGAGAGAGAGAGAGTGAGCACTATTGATTTGGGAATCATTAGCAGATAGATGGGACTGAAGCTATGAAGTTTTGGGCTTGTCCAGAGTGTGGGAGGAGAAGGCAAGAAAGCCTCAGAGGAAACCCAGGCACGCTGGAGACAGACGTCATAAAGGTTGAGGGAAGAAAACTAGGGGATTGATCAGTACTCATGAAATAGCCAACATTTCTGAGTTCTTGGTGTGTTTCAAGGAATGTTCTTTTTGCATGTACTAACTCATCCAGTCTGCTCTATGAGGTTAATACTATTATCCACATTTTCCAGATGAGGAAAATAGGGATTTGGTAGATTATATAAATCCTCCAGTTCACACTATTGATAAGTGCAGGACCCGGGATTTTACCCAGCCATCGCTCTCCAGAGCTCCTGTTCTCAGTGACTTAGTCTTCCCTTCCTGTGTAACACTGTGGAGAGGTGAAGCAGGTGGACAGAAGTGTCCCTTGGCTGTAGTGTCTATTGCAGTCACTGGCTTCCCTTGAAGAAGTGTAGCTTTGCTTGATCAAGGGACAGAAACAGAGGGAAATCAAACATCTGAAATGTTCAACTATCCATCTTGGAAAACATGAAGAAATACTGAAAACCAAATGTATGGCTGCTACATTTAAGGAGCCCACTCTTGAGTTGAGCATTCATGACATTCAAGGTCTGGAGAAACTATTAAAGTTAACACTTCCTTCCTCCTGCCCTTCAAATCCCGTTACAGAAAAGCTTGTTTATTTTTGCCTTTACAGCACTGTATTCTGCAATTAAAAAATAGATGCTGTGTTTATTACCTTTTTTTAGGCTCATGTGTAAGGACAGCTTGATTATGCTAATCAACATTACTCAATTTCTAGATTAATCAAGTGCCCTCATTTCAAATCTATGGATGCTGCAGACAACTAAATTGGGTTAATTTGGCATGTTTTTGCCTATTTGCATGTATATATGCTGTGTGTGTGTCGCATGCATCCACATACAGGGAGCCAGGAGCACTCAAGCGAGGGTAACAGAAAGAGAAAAATCTGCTGCTGCTTGAAAATGACTTCCCGATCTTAATAAGAGAGTCATTTTCCTCCTGGGTTTTTTCTTCTATACTCCTTGAGATTGTTTCATTTTTTTCCCATTCCTCTTTATTTTTATTTTTATTTTTTATTTTTATTTTTTATTCCTCTCAAATCCCTTCTTCTTGAATTATTCTTTCAGGAAACCCTGCAGTGCACAAAGAGCTTATGTTACCACAGCATAAAAATGTCAGGAGTTTATGAGCTGCTGAGCAAATGGAAGGCGGATGCAGAAGCAAACATCTTCACAGAGCATTTCTATCCTCCTATAGCCTCCGGGAGGGTTCATCTCGCTCGCTCTTCTTATTTCATGCATATTGATTCTAGGACTGTTTTGTATAGATATCCGCTATATCTCTTTACAGAAAAACGCGAGGGCATATAGATGTGCAATTACGCTAGTTCAGCAACACAGCGTGATGCATTCAGTGAACAAAACATGCTCTTCACTGGCGGTTTGAGCTTTCACTAAACAGAGCGCCCTAATTTGCCCTAATGTTCTGTGTTCTGAGTAATGGCAGTGACCTGCTGACGACGCGCCGGGGGCTCCAGCTGAGCTGAATCGAAGCACAGCGAGTTCAAAGCACATCAGCTTTGAAGCGAACCCCTCATTAAGAAATATGAAATGCAACATAGACTGCAGTAAAGGAGGCAATGAAAAGAAGACAGCATTGGTAAAAACAGCACCCATTTACTCCCGGCATCAGTATTTAACCCATTACGAAGTCATTTCCTTCCCTTTTTCTAATTTGACTTTCCTTCCAGAAGACTCCTCCGATATCAGTCAATGAAAGCAGCTGTAATTGTCTTGAGTAGGAGGTGGCAAAGCCTCCGAGCAAAGATGAAGACGCAGCTCTTCCTGGGGCAGCCTCTACGGGCTCAGGCTGCTTTCTGAGACCCTGTTCCCCTACTACCACGTTTGATCTTTATACCATGTGTTCGCCTTCATTTAAATGAGCTATAAAAGAAGAGGCTTCAATAAATACAGCGCCTGCATCAAGTGGGACTTGAGTGTGTAAATATCTCCACATATTCCTCATTAAGTAGCCCGGAGCCACTCCTGTGGTGACAAAGCCCTCCAGTCTGATGAACTATCACGATGACAAGAAATAGTGACTTGGTCTTAATTTCACTCTCTAACACAGTAAGGAATTATTCTAAGAATATATAAGGATATTTTCTCAGTCCCAAATGTATAAATGAGCCCCAAATTTTAGGTTCAATAGCCTTTTCCTTGACATGGCAGAATTAACAAGTTTGGATGATGTACATTTGGCAATTTCCAAAGCAGGTATTTTACTTCATGTGAAATATTGGCTGCAGGGTCTCAGCTTTTTTAATAGAACATAGCGATTGCTATTTTCCCATTATCTCATAGTGGGAAAATTTTGGACCTGGAATTGTCAACATTTGCTCAGGAGCTGCAGTGCCTCTGGCTGCTACTTGTGCAGAGGCTGGAGAGTGAGGGAGCAAAAAAGCCATCCAGGTGCCACTTGCATATGAGGGCACTTTGGCAAGATCATGGGAAAATAGAATTAACATATAATATGAGTCTTTCCGTGAACTTTTTGAAGACCCTTCATATGTGACATAAGCTTCCCAGCCCCGCCACTTTGCACCTGCTCTGTTCTACTACCTGGACCTGATGCTGCTGTAACATTTTCCACTTTTGTCTTATACTCTCCTGTTGTTCTTGGTTCTTACATAAAATTGTTCTTTTCTTAAGAATTTCCCTTCCTTATATTTCTATAGTCCCAGCATATGGACAGTACCTGTCACACAGCAGGCACTTAATTATTGCTTTTTACATGACTTAATGAAAGACAAACCTAAACTTACAGAACTACCATACCAGCTGTGAGGAATCTTAATATAGTACATATCTGATGAATAGTGACTTGCCTCGTGAGTACATTTCTGGAGCAGAAGACCCAAGACCAAAGCTCAGGTCACCTGTAACCCATGCTGCTTCCTCGGGCTGTTTCCCTTGTTCCCATGGGGCTGTCTCTCACACTCGACTTTAAGTTTCCCTCAGAGCCAGCGTGTGTCTGAGCTGGGGCTGGGTGTGAGGTGGACCAAACATTGGCACGCCCACTTGGACAGACTTAAATAAGTGCCATGCCAGCTGAGCAGCTGCTTTGTGCAGGTTGCTATAGCAGATGCTCAGAGTAGGGATGGCATTTGAAAATGAAAGAGGAGCTTACCTAGGATCAAATACTAACCAAGCTGGAGAGCTGTTGTGACTTCATAAAAAAAAATCACTGGACTGAAAAGAGATGTGGCATCCAAAAATCTGGGTTTGAGTTCAGAAAACGTCATCCTGCAACTGTGCAAAACTGGGCAGGTCACTTCCCCTCTCTGAGCCTCGGTATCCTTATCGGCAAAAGGCATTAAGGAGAGTGCGTTCAACAGTTAATAACAGAACGCTAGACTAAAGATAGCTTAAACAGTTGAATAATTTATTGCCTCACTTAACCAGAAGTGAGGAGGTAGAGTTGGTCAAGTGTGTACTTTTTGCTGATGTGAAAACACAGGGTTCTCCCACCTTTCGGCCCACCATCTTCAGGGTGTTAGAAGCGTCTCTCAGCAGTTCCAAGATGCCCGCACCAGCTCCAAACATTGGCTCCTCACACAACAGCATTCCAGAGCAAAAGACAGGGAGAGGACAGGGAGCATCTCCTGTCAGTCTCTCATTACTAGAGAAGAAACTATTTCCCAGAAGCTTCTCTTCTGACTCAGTAGCTGAGCTGGGAACCATCGCCCGACACCCCTCACTCAGTCCATGGAGATGGGGAGGAGGAGCAGGATGCAGACTCCGGGGCCAGGCCATGGAGGCCACACACGTGCCCGAAATGTGGCTCTGAGAGTCAGGAGCAGGGAAGGAACCGGCGCTCAACAGGAGCCTCGTCCACAAGTCTTCCGTGAGGCTCGAGGCATGGGAACGAGGGCATGCTTTGTAAACTACAGACCACGTAAGAGCTGAAGTTTCTGTTTCTGTCACAACTGATTTCGTTAACAGCAAGCGTTTGTACCTGGATCATTGCGCCTGATTTCTTCGCTGTGAGAAACTCAATAATGATAATGATGGGTGAGCCGACAATGGGAAAAGTATCAACTTCTCATTCGGTTCCTGTATGTAGGTAACTCAGTTGTAGCTATTCTGTTACAGGTAAATGTGCACTTTCTCTAAGAGCATGAATGTCTTTTATACGCAGACATCACAAGGGCAATCGAGATGAAGCCTGACAGCCAAGAGCCCAAGCAAGCCCGTGATGAGGACAGACGCCACCTGAGACCGCCTCACCCCACAGACCACACGTTTACAGCATGCAGCCAGCAGGAACGGGTCCAGGGGACGCTGGACTGCAGCTGGCGCAACCATTTATTGTGCATTTGAAACTGGAAGTGGAGAGACACAAACCTGGGAGTTGCTGGTACTGAGCACCCCGCAAGACAGGATGCTGGCGGGAAGGGCTAGCTCCTGGAGTCCCCAGCGCTGTCCTAGGCATTTAGGTGACCTTAGGAGCTTGTTTGCGAGAGGAATAATTTTGAACTAAACAGAATGTCTTCCCATCCTCATTTCCTCTTTCCCCTTCATTTGTTTTATCCCTGAACCCTGACACACCACTACCTGTTGCGTTCCAAAATTTTAGATTGGCAACTAATCTTCCCTCAGGCTTGGTAAAGATGATCTGAGGAGAGAGGCGAATAACAGGGAAATCAATGAAAGCTTAGATGCTGATGGTTCGAACCACCATGAACACCCACACTCACACACGTGTATACATGCGCGCGCACACTTTCACATGTATACGCACATGCACACATGCATACATGCCCATATGTATACATGTGCACACGCACACACACACACACACACACACACACACACACACACACCCTTTACCACCACTTCTTCCATCACTCAAAACTGATCCTGGATTAAGGTGATGAAACTCCCAATTTGGTTTGTGCGGTCTGGAAACAGAGGAGCTCCTTCCCCAGAAGAATGACTGTGTAGGTGACCAACAGATAACACCAGAGTCTCACTGCATTCCTGGCACCTCAGCATGACACAGGAGTAGAGAACACATTGCCATGCAGACAAGCAAGGCATGAAAACAGTCAGAAGACAGCTCCTGGGCCCAGAGTGTCTACAGACACATGGACCAATGACTGGGCCCAGGAAGAGGACCCTGGGGACCAGAGCGCACCCAGGCTGGGAAGACCCTCTACCTTGGATGGCACATGCAAGAGGGCAAGAGAGAGGAGCTTTGTGACTCAGGTGCATTTTGATAACTGTGGTGGAACAAGATTTGAACTAGAAAAGAAATGAGTTCCTGAAGGGGAAATAATATTTCTGGCATATGTAAGTTTGTGAACTGAGATTTATAATCATGATACTTTCAACATTTCCTTTTTATGCCTAAGCCACATAGAGTGAGATTTTGATGGAGGTGATGTTTTATTTTATTTTATTTTATGCTTATAATCAAAAGAACATAAGCCAATATCACCAAGACATCTCATCGAAGGTCTAGAATTGCAGCCACCAGGCAAACAGACATCTGGACTGGGAGTTTTTTGCTTTGTTTTAAGTAAACTTTGTATTGAAAAGAACACACATACACAAAAATACACTAATCATAATCATACAGCTTGATGGACTATCACAAATAAATTACACATTACACATCGAACCAAGAGTCAGGCCAGGAAATAGTACAAGTCCCTCAGTCCCTTTCAGTCTCCAGAGATAAATGCTACTCAGACATTCTTGTCTCCAGAGATAAATGCTACTCAGACTTCCAGTACCACAGTTTGCTTGACCCATCATGAAAGTTTTTATCCATGGAATCAAGAGTGTATTCTTCTATGTCTGACTTCTTTCATTTTCTCTCTGTGTCTGTCTCTGTGTCTGTGTATCTCTGTCTCTACTCTCTCTCACACACACACGACACTCGTATATTGAATATTCCGATCATTTCCTATCACTCCTAAGACAGTATACATGTATTCATTTAGTTATTTATACTTGATCTAACAATATAATAATGTGGGGCAGGAGTCTTGTCTATATTACCCATTGCTATAATTCCAATGCAAAACAGTGCCTGACAAGCAGTGGGTGTTCAATAAATATTTGTCAAATATATAAATTAATAATCTGCATACTGTTGCCACAATATTTTTCTCTGCCCTTATATGTTCCAAAAATGGAAAACAGTTTTGTTGTATTTATCTGTCTCTTATTATTATATTATTACAATCACTACCACATCCCACTTCACTTAGAAATGATCCCTTTTGCATTTTCTCCATTTTGCAGTTGAAGTCTGCTGTTGACATTAGAGTTGTTGCAGCGTTTTAGATGTGGGAGAAGTAACTTTGAGCTCAGAAGCAGACTCTCTTGCTGCAGCAACCACCAAATGTCACTACTGAAGGAGGCAGGGCATCGTACAGTACAATGTAAACATATTTCAGAATGAGCTATCTATTTGATTTTGATATCTTGGAAATGGGACCTTCTATGATAACTCTAGTCACTGAATAGAACAAGGCTGTTACACATGTTTAGCATACTGAGTTAAGTTTTCAGAGCTAGAATTAAGAGGCAATATTTTCCAGTGTAGCTGTCATTGCTGATCTCCTGGGGACTGATATCCCATTGACATTGCTGTTTGAGGAGCAGGTGATGGCACACTGGAGAAGGGGTCCTCACCCTCGGAGCACCTGCCCTCCTTCCCCAAAATGAGAGGAGAGAATAGCAGGACAACAAAGGCTGCCCCTCACTACCAACTCCACAGCCCACACATGACAAGGTCCACCCCTGTGGGCTCACTGGGTAGAAGAGAAGAAAACTTGGGTACCTACTAGACAGAGAGCCAAAGAGGGGGGCCACACTGTGCCAAAGAGTGACCTTTAACCTCTCAGCCCTGCCCAGTAGTGGAGCACAGACCACTAATGTCCTCTCGATTCAATGAACCACTCTTTTCAAAGGAGAGAGGCAGAGCTGCAGGGCCCCATACAGCACACTTTTGGGAGGAGTTTTTCACATGGGTACTATAAGATACAATCCCCTGGAGAATGGGCAGGAGCTTCTTTACCAGTACACGGCCAGGAGTACAGAAGCATTTGGAGAAGTTCCACTGTATAAGCCCACAAACTTGGGCTAAGAGAGTAGTTCTCCCCCACAACTGCCATGGCTTCCTCCACTCTGTCTGGGGTCACATAACAAGTAGGTACCACCTCTCAGCAAAGTCACCATCTGCCAGAGCAGCATTTCTCACTGTTCCTGCACCTGCTCTAACCCAGTTACTTTAGCCTTTAGCTAACACCAATCATATTTTCTTACTTTCTTATCTTATTTCTCTAATTTAAAAGCAAAAACAAAAACACCAGGAAACAGGAAATCAAACATCAAAATGTGGTTTATACTTTTTCTTCCACTCAACCTTAGGAAATATTTAAGTTCTTAAATATTTTTCTTGTAACCAACCCTAGGAAATGTTGAACTTTGAGACAGATTTACCAGCTGTTCACCAGTACAGTATTTTCAAAGCACATTCTGTAATATGATAAACCTTCACATGCTGTAATATGACAAAGCTTCAGGATATTTATAGGTGTTAAATAAAGACAGGATCAAAGTGCTTTAAAATTGTTCTTTTTATTTACAATTACTACTCTTTGTAAGATTAGACTCTCAAGGGAAGATCGGTTGATTTTACCATCCCTTTCATGACCACTTTTTTTCTCCTTTGTTTATGTTTAAAGAATTGAAGATACACCAGCAAACACTAACTCAGCATCATCCTGTGTATTGGATTGTTTAAAAAGAAGGTAAATCCACAACGGCAAAGACAGCACAGAGCAGAGAGGTGAACTGGAAAGAATTTCTACCCCCTCCACCCAAGACACACAGGGACCTCCTGCTGCCTCATACTGACCCTGCATGTGTCTTAACAACACATAAGGAGCTTACTGAAGAATCCTGCTGGAAGAAGCAGTTGAAACTTCAAAGCAGAAAAAAAGAAGCAATTAAGATTGAAGGGACTGATACAAGGAAAACATTGTCTTCATACTCTGCTCAAAATGTATGGATGGGCATATGAAAAAATCAAACCAACAGAACTATCTAAACCATGAAAGCCTTCCATCTGTTATATTCTATTTCTTATTATATTTACAAATGCATACTTGTTAAATAGCCTCTAGGCCCATGTTAACATAAAGATTAAAAATGCTCATTATTTTAATAATATTACCAAAGTGAGGTAGATGGCAAATCTAACACTCTTAGGAAATATTGAGTCTGAAAATAAACATGATAATCCACAATAAAACGAAGAGGAAAACAGTAAAAATTTCTAACAATTTGTGAACCTGGATTGATGAAATAATTAATGAGGTTGTTTGTAGTAAGATTCTTAACATAAGACTATTCTGCTACAATTTTCACATTGCAGACTCACTAGAATTTGGCAAAAATGGATATGATATTTTTCTGTTTTGTTAGACTAGTTAATTATATCTGAGATCTAGTTAGCCTCTGGTGGGGGGGGGGGGCAAGGTTTTACCTGCATACCATCCTGTTAAGTCCTGTGTTACTCTTGATCCCTCAGTTAATTATTGTTTATTTCTGGAAGTTGACAGATTCCACCGCAATAGTACTTTGGTATACTTTGATAATTTGAAAGTGTGTCTTCATTTCACTTTTCTTCTAGAAGTAGGAGGTTTTAAACATTATTTCTGTAACAAATCTAATTTTCCCAATGCCTACAAACTAATATCAAAGCTGCTTTACCTTAGAATCACAGGACTGGAAGTTTAGGACATGAAGATTCTATGAGATAATCACATTCCTACATTCTGTCATTGAGGAAAACGTGAGGCAGATGAGTCCAGACTATTGGGACTTCCTGTGTCTGTGGTTCCAGGTGTGAATCCACCCCCACTTCTTACCACGGTTGCTCACATAACTGGATCCACTCTTCTTAGAGATCAACTCCTTTACAATCCCCACTCCCACCCGGCCTTGTGTCTCGTGTTAGAAAAGGTTTGAATCAAGCCATTTCTCTTGGATTATCTATTGGGCTGTTGGGTTAAGTCTTCAGTGGTTTGTTGTCATTGTTGTTGTTGTTGTTTGTTTTTTGCTCATCTTATTTAAAATGTAGTCATGCATACACATACACACATACACTCACCCAACCATACCACCCACCCACATGCACAGCACAAAACACACACACGTGTGCATGCACACACAGACATGCATTGAATGCTTCCTCATCCAAGATGATAGGCCCTGAACACGGGCATTTTTCTCTTGTCAGGATTGCTGCCTGACACCACTTTTGATGACATTTATTCTGATATCTTATCATTTGGTTATGCCCATCTGTCAGTATACTCCAATATCGGATTTTGGTGAATGTCAGGACCTGAGCTGCAACCGAGTCCCATAATCCAGAACCCAAGACCTTTACTATCCGATTGAGCTCCTGTGGTCAGCCAGGCCTGTGTTCAGCACCTATCCCCCAGGAGAACTTGGTCTCAATCCATCCTCCTCCTTCCCCCTGCTCAGTCAGTTATGAATACTTGACCTTGCTGTGATGGAAAATTCTGAAACATTTAAATGCCAGTCTCTTTTGCTTGCACTTGGTTAGTTCTTCCAAATTCCAATAAATCTAACGACCCACAAAATGGAGCTAATTTAACAAAGATTACTGCCCTTCAGAAGAACTCTAGAAGAAATTCTGTAAGCTGAAATGTATTTTTGCTAGGTGGATAAAATGTAAATAACCGAGGTTTTATGCCATGTCTTCTTTAAGAAGTAAGTTTCTATAATTCAGGAAATTTCTGAGACAGAAGCATGTGCTGCACTGGGAAATGCCAGAGTTAAGATTGATTAGCACAGGAACCAATGGCACAGAAATGCACCTAAGATTCATATGTCCTCATGACTTAAACTAATGCATAGTAGCATTATTCCATGGGAAAAATGATTCAGGAAAGAACTGAATATATGGAACTGTTATCCCATGACAGAAAGTTAATAGACAGGCAGACAGGTGTTGTTTGGTGGCTGTGACAATGCTGTATGATAGTTTCTGAATTTTTAAGCATGCTTTTTTAAAAAAAAATTATCGGCCAGAAATGTTTTCTGGAGAGGAGCATTGAAGATATCCCTCAAAATCAGTGGAAAAATGAACATGAAGGCAGCATCACTGGTTTCATCTGGCAATCATAAGGAGCCCAGATAAACCTAATGCATTATTCACTAGAGAGTTATGGAATGACAGAATGAACAGATGTATAAATTCATAGTACAGGATATTCAGCTTCTAAGTGAAAGCAGGTTGAAGATTTTGGGGTTTGCCTTAGAAGGGCCATGGTGCCAGAATGCAACCAAGAGAAGACACAAAAGGAATTTGATTTGGGATTATTTTAGATGTAGTGTTATTATTGAAGCCAACATTTGTATGTCACAATCTGGAAAAGCCCAACATTAAATTGCAACTCACCCAAGTCACTCATACAAGGTGTATAAACTGGATCAAAGAGGGAAGCCAGGGAAAAGTGCATGCAGCTATGTCCACACACACTATGAATCCTAAATCCACTCACCCCAGCCCATGCAGGACACACAGACAGGGCGCACTCATTCGAGATGCTCGCAGTAAGGAGAAAGCGAGGTGCGGTAGAAAGAGAGACCTGAGTGTCCTTGGGAAAGTTACTGAAACTCTCTATACTTCAGTTCCCTCATTTGCAAATTAAAAACAGTAAGATCTACTATGGAGGCTTTAGTGCATTTAGAAACACAATGACTGACAAGAAGTGGGCACTCAAAAAGTGTTAGTTGTTTTTCCTGTCGCATTGAAAATTTATGTGCAAAGGAGCACTCTGATGGTGTCATGAAAATTTCAAACGTGGCCTGTATCCTTTCAACAGCCTCTCTGAGCTCTAATTTACCAGAGGCTGTTGTTTAGGAACAACTTTTCCTCTTCCCTCTTGGGCAATGTAGCTGGTGGCCTGTGAAATTAATTAGCAAAAGACAGGTTCACAGGAAAAAAGGTGCCCACTTTTTATTAATATTTATGTGCATAAGAGTTCACAGAAAAGAAGTGAAACTCAAAACAGCAGTTAAACTTGGGGACTTATATACACTATTTTAACAAAGGAGGTTTGGGCTTCCAGGAACAATAAATCTTGAGGAAATGACTAGGAAATATAGTGGAGGTAATGACAGATAAATTTTATTTTAGCAAGGTCGTTCATGAAAACTCATCTCTGTGTCAGTTCTCTCTCTCTGATGGTAAGAATTGCTCTTCTCTTCCCGGTGAAAGGGGCAGGGGTGGGCACCTTCACAAAGGGACATGTACTCCCTGCTTTGGGGCAGACAGTGGAAAGCAGAGATTTCTCTCTGCGTCTGTTGATTCTTGATTGTGTTCAGGTCAAAATAATCCTATGCCAAAGTGGTGTATTTGGGGATGGCATATACTGATCCCTTTCATGTTCAACAGTTAAGGTGTATACATACCTTACTCAGAATAATAGAGAAAGATCCAGAAAGAACATTGCTTAAAGCCATATCCTAAGACAGTGCTGGGTTTCTGATTTCTGGGAGGAACATCACAACAGTGTTAAAACACAATTCAAAGAAGGCTTTTTGATGGAGTTTGGATTATTGTCCTCCCAGAACTCAAATGGAAATCTGATCCCCAATGTGGCAGCGTTGGGAGCTGTTTGAGTCATGGGCATGGATCCCTCATGAACAGATTAATGCTCTCTCTGGGGGATGGGGGTAGTGAGTTCTCACCCTATTAGGTCCCGTGAGAGCTGTTTATTTAAAGGACCCTGGCACCTTCTCTCTCTCTCTCTCTCTCTCTCTCTCTCTCTCTCCTCTCTCTCTCTCTCTCTTACTTCCTCTCACCATGTGATCTGCTTGTACCCACTGGCTGTCTGCCACTTGCAGTCATGAATAGAAGCAGCCTAAGGCCCACATCAGATGCAGCTGTTCCAGGATCATAAGCCAAATAAACCTCTGTTCTTTAAAAATTATGCAGTCTCAGGTATTCTGTTATAGCAACACAAAAATGGACTAATACACTCTTGGGAGATCAGTTGCTCAGAATTCTTGCCCAACCTAAGAGAAGCTAAATGAATTTTTAGGTCAGCTTTTCCTAAGTCAAAACTGATCCAAAACCAGTATCTTGCCATGAATTTATCCATAGTATTCACCATTATGATATTCTGGCGTGGTCCTGCCAGACTACACCTTCCAGTAGTAATAAATATTCACGTAATTGTGATATGAGGTATAATCTTGCATATAAATATGGAAAAAATGCTTGCTATTTTGGAGTTTGATTAACCCTTTTGGAATAGATAGTCTCCATTTATTTCACTGAGAAGTAATTTGCTGTAAAATTTTAAGCTTACAAAATTATAAACAGTGAAAAATTACAGCTCAATAATTCTAGGATTCTAGGTTCACCTGGGTCACAGAGAATCTAAACCACTAAAAATCACTAAATAGAGTTAGATTTCTGGGAGTCTGAGTTCTTCTTATCATTGTCATTATGGTGCCTTCTACTATTTCCAGTTCCTAAATGCAAGATAATTACCCTTTCCAAACTATGATACTAAGAGACTATATGTTTTCATATAAAGAACCTTGAAGGATTTGTCTCTGTAATTATGATCCATACTCCCTTGAATATTTTTTATTTCATTTTTTCACCATTTCCACTGCTGGATACATAATAAATGTGTAGGTTTATAAAAGAATTAATTCCTTGTGTTATTTTTAAAGCTGGATATTGCCTGAAGCTAGGCAGAGAATGTAATGTGTAAACACAAAGGCTGTTATACCTTCAAATATTTTGAATGGACTCCAGACCAACATTATATATAATCACAATGTTACTAAATCCCGTAACTCTTGCTATTCCTGCACCTGGCCCTTCCTGACTGAAGACCACCAGCTGCCATGAATTATGCTAAAGGGCAAGGTGGTTTTGTGGCAACAGAAAACTAGAATGTGACCACAGAGTGTATACACACTTGAAGCTAGTGGTTAGATTTCAGGACTGGATTTTTGGCAAAATGCATGCCTGGTTGGGCTTTGCAGTCTCCACATGCATATGACAGATATGACTGCATTGGACAGATGTTGGCTGGCTTGGGAACCCCACAGCATCTCTGCTTTTGCAGTCCTTCAGCTTGTGGTGGTTTTCATCTCTTCCCTAGAGCATCTCAAATATTGTAATTAGATTCATTATTGTTGATGGCACAGGTGGGTTTCAAAAAGTGCTTATAGCTTTGTTTAATTTCTTAGTAAATAATTTCAATTGTACCATGTTCAAGACAAATCATCTTAATTATTTATTAAACATTTATCTAATATTCAAGTCCACTATGAAATTGTTTTGCAAGCAACAAATGAGACCTTTATCCCTGTTTCAGAATTCCTTTGATTTACTGACACAAGTTGTGAATTATGATTTGTAAAAGATAATGATTCTCTTCACTCCCACACACAATCCTTGTCAGACTAAAAAGCAGGCTGAGTTGTCTGTAGGTTATCACATGTCTTCTAGGAAACTTGTTACCTTTGACTCCGGGTTCCCACTGAGCAATGAATGACCTTAACCTTTGGTGGAAAACAAGACAGTGCAAATATCAGTCAGATGGTTAAATATCTCTGAATATATAATATAAATTCAATGTCTACTATACAGAGATACAGAAGAGATTGCTAGACAGAAAGAAAGCTTCAGGTAGCAAAGCTTCAAATTTCTGACAGCAATTTTATCACATCTTCACATCCCATTAAAATTTAGACCAGAAGATTTTTTTAAAAAGTCTTTTAGTGGGAAGGGGCAATGCAGAGATGTAGGCCAAAAGGTGAATCATTGCAGTTAGACAGGAGGAAAAGTTCAAGAGATCTATTGGGCAGTAAGGTGACTCTAGTTAAGGATGATATAGATACATAATATTCTTGAAAAACGTAAAGAGAGTGGATGTTAGGTGCTCTTGCCACAGAAATGATTACTATGTGAGGTGATGCATCTGTTAATTAGCTAAATTTAACCATTCCACAATGTATACATACTTCAAAGCATCATGCTGTACATGATAAAAACATACAATGTTATCTGTCAATTAAAAAAATAAATTCATTTTGGCTATTTAGTCTAATAGAGACTGAATTGTGCCCCTTGCCCCAATTTATATGCTGAAACCCTACCCCCCAATGTGATTATATTTGGGAATAGGGCCTATAAGGAGGCAATTAAGGTTAAATGAGGTCATAAGAAGAAGAGATCACTTGAGGAAACAAACAGAAGACAGCCACCTGCCAGCCAAGGAGGGAGGCATCAGAAGACACTGAAGCTGCTGGAACCTTCATCTCGAACTTCCAGCCTCGACAACTGTGAGAAAATGCATTTCAGTTGTTTAAATCACCCAGTAGGTGGTATTTTGTTATTGCAGCCTCAGCAAACTAATACATAGTCCATGTGAGGATTTAATTGACTTTTTAAAAATTCCTGGGTTTGATTTATTTTTTAGAAACCTAACTTATAAAGAAATAAACAACCAAACCTTTAGCTTGTGAATAATATTAAGATGATTAATAATTAAGATGATTAACATCAAGTTGATTAATAGTAATTCTGGATTGGGAATAATAGTATGATGGTAAAATAGACTTTTGTGTTCATTTATTACATTGTTTTTAATACAAACAGGCAGTGCTTTAAAAATATAAAATTCATACTCAAATTTTATTTATCTTTATGTATGGAAGATAACAATGGTAAGCTTACACGAGGGTACACTTACTTATCTCTCAAAATATCATTCTGTCCCCAGCTGTCACCTCTGGATGGCTTTTCATGGAGCTGTAGACATTGATCTCTACAGCTTTGAAATTGAGCTAAACAAAGTTATAATTAAACAGAAAAACAGGTTAATAATAGTCATCCTTTGAGAACAAAATCTGGTAAAATAATCGTGGATTGCAAAAAATCCTATCAAAGAAATAAGCATATGATCACAAAGAACTGATGTCAAAAAACATTTCATGGATAGTCAAGTGAGACTCAGATGTATTGTGTACTTCCATTCAAATGTAAATATTACACTGAATAGACATTAAATTTAGCCACCGACTTCTCTTAGGTTTGGGAACAGAGAAATAAAGTCTCTGGGAGCCTTGTGGTTAGGTTCTAGAAGGAGGGGGAGAAAGAACAAGCGATTATCACAAGGTAGAGCTCATATTAGAGACCCCCACTTACAAGTGAAGCCCCTGAAATGCAATGTGTTCTGTGGGTAAACAAGCAAAAGATGTCCTGCTCCCAATCAAGACTGTAAGAAGACATTCCTTTCTTGATCTTGACTCTATAAGGAGGAGAGAAAAAGAGAGAAAAAAAGCCTTCTTTGACAATTCCTGACAACTTTCAAACTTATATGGCTATGATAAATACTACCTATGTGGCTCTAAATTAACTCTTAATTTAATTTAATTTAAACAAATTTCCACGTTTTGGCTTTGATAAGCAAACCATCTCTGACATCTCTGACCATCGCTGAGGATCCTCTAATCGGGGTCCAAAATAATTTTCATAAATGATGCATCAAAGAAAATTAACTTATAGAAAAATCATAAAACATTCAAAGAAACGACATAATGGACAAAAGTCAGGAAAATAATGCATTGTAGAATTAGAATCACAAATTTCGCAGCTAGTAGAATTAACATTTAAAGAATATGAATATTTAATGTTTATTAATATAAGGAGGTTATCAAAAGTATAATAGGACACATCCAGGAAGAGAACCAAAAGGAGCTTCGGGAAATAAAAGTATTTGTAAGTGAAATTAAAAACACATTGGCAAAAACTTCAACAGATTTCAAACGGTATAAAAGAAAATTAGTGAGCTGTAAGACGTATCTGAAAGAATATTACAGAATGCAGTATAGAGAGACTAAGAACAGAAATATGTAAATATGGAAGAAAGGTAAGTACATACAGGGATCGAGTGGAAAGACCTGAGATACCCCTAATAGGATTACACAAAGTGAGAGGGAAAAGAGTAGGGAAAAATAAATCGTGGGTGAGAATTTTGCAAAACTGATGAGAAACTTCAATTCTCAGATTTAAAAAATCCCCTAAACAATCAAGTAAAAATACAAAAACTCATACCTAAACACATCATACAAACAAAATAATGATTAGTATGGCAACTGCCTTCTCAAAACAGCAATGTATGCACACAGTCAACAAAATAGTATATATGAAACAATGAGAAAATTAAGTGTCAACTTTGAATTGTATGAAGGATGCTCATTAAAGAAAAATTCTAGAGGCTTTACTGCAGGAAGAATGAAAATGAGCCTAGATGGGAGGTCTGAGACACGAAGGAATAAAGAGCAAAAGGAATGCTAAACTATTAAGTGTATGTAAATGTAATATATATGCATTATAAAATAATAACTGTGTTTAAATACTGGGATAAAAACAAAGCTGTAATAGAATATCAGACATCAATAATATATAATTTGGGCAGAGAACTGGAATGAACCTGAAGTCCATGTATTTTTCAGAAGAGGGCCAGAGATACTGCTACCATTATTAATCCTTATAAAGTAACTCCCAAATGAATAGAAGCACAGAATGCAACTTCCAAAGTAAAAATGGGGGGGAAAAAACCAAACAAAATGAAATACTCCTAAAAGTATGTTAGAGATGAGAAATCATAAAGAAGGTATAAAAATACGGAAAAATAGAAGTCTGAAAATACTATGATAGACATTTAAGCTAAAAATCTTAAAAATTACATTAATTATTCTTTGGCAAAATGTTTCCATTATAACGTAAAGATTGTCAGACATGAATTTTAAAATTCCAGCACAATAAAAGGATAAAAATACTCAAATAAGGCCAAAAATTTATAAAAAAGATGGTGTTACTACATTAATATTAGATAAAATAGACTTTAAGAAAATACAGGTAAGAAAATCTGATAAAATATCCAAATGACTAGTATGGTATAATAATATATATGTAAGAGTTGACAGAGCTACAAGAAGACTTTATTACTTCCACTCTTTGACTAGAATAAGTTCACATATTTATGTCAGTAACTGAAAGTTTTATCAGACAAAAATCCAGTGAGGCAAAGGAGATTTGGAGTAAAATATAAACAAACATGATTTAGTATCTTCATTCAGTAACAAAAAATTTTAAATCCATTTCAATTTAAAAATGGAATATATATTGATTATGCTACATCATGAAGCAAGTCTAAACACATTTTAAAGTTTCATCATTATTATGCAGTGAATAATCTCTTTAACTAAAATGAAATAAATTAAGCCCATTTCGGTAATGGGCTACAATAATCAACCACATTGTATGTTGACTAAAAAAATAAAAATAATAAAAAAAAGAATTCAATAAAAGTTTGCTGTCATTATGTATATAATATTGTCATATAGAGTATGGATTTATGCACTGCAAAAAACAGAATCTATTACAAAATATCAAAAATAAATTAGACTTGAGTATTTAAAACTATACTTAATAATGTCATAGATAAGAAAGTAAATCATAATGGAAATATAAAATACTCATAAATACTTATCAAGATTTCAATATTCAGGCATAAATAGCAGATGTCAAAAACCAGCAAATTAGAAAATTCTCCTTAATGTAAAAAGTTAGACATGAACAAATGGAAAGACCTTCTAAGTTCTTAGATTGGAAGACTCAATATAAAAAAAAGTCAATTCTCTTTCAGCTGCTGGTCTCAGTGGCACCCTTACATGCTTGCATCAGGATCAACAGCTGATTAGGTGGCCACCTTCTGAGCTTCCAGGCTTTAGGACAGCTATGCACACCTACTCCCAAACCAACAGTTGATTGGGTAGCAGCTTTTCCTCCCTACAGCACCCCTCCAGAAAGCTGCTAGACCCTGCAGCATCCACACTGGCTTTCTCCAGGCTCAACAGCTGAGCCAGTGACCCACTACAGACCTACAAGGAACCGCTGCAACAGTGTACACCTACCCACTGACTGACAGCAGATCACCCACCCCAACAAGAAACCCACCCTAACAAGAAACTGCCAAGGACCCCTCCACCTGGGCCACAGAGGCACTCACTGACAACTTTAAGATTAAATTTGGTTGAAGAAGTCACATGAAGGCTGCACTACCACACTCCTCCAGATCCAAGATTAAAATGCCCAACCTGATTGCCAGTATAGAATACTTCTACAGGAAAGAGTCTCCCCCTTCAAAAGCTACTCCTAGAATTAAAAGAAGTGACTGCACCACCAGATGCCCAGACATCAATGCAGAGATATTAGAAACATGAAAAAAAAAAAAAAAAAAAAAAAAAACCAGACAAACAAACAGGGAAGCTTGACTCCCCCACAAGAAGACTACAATTCTCCAACAACAGGAAACTGATGAATTGCCTGCAGAGGAATCCCAAAGGACAATACTAAGGAAACTCAAAATAATGGATATAAAAATAAATAAAAATCACATTGAGAACATGAGAGAGAAATTCAACAAAAAGATACAAGAAATTAAAAAAAATGAAGCAGAAGTGCTGAAACTGAAGAATTCATTCAAAGAAATAAAAAACATAACTACTATAAATAGTAGGCTACAACAAGCAGAAGAAAGAATCTCCACACTAGAAGACAGGATTTTTGAATAACACAGTTCAACCAAAAATAAAAAGAAAGAAAGAAAGAAAAAAGAATTTTAAAAAATGAAGAAAACCTGCAAAATCTTTCTGAAAACTTTATGCATACAAACATCCAAATTATAGGTGTACAAGAAAGGGAAGCAAAGGGAAAAGGCATTGTAAGCCTATTTCATAAATAATAGCTGAAAACTTCTCAAATATTGGGAGAGAGATGGTCTTACAGATCCAAGAAGCTCAAAACTCCCCAAACAGTTACAGCCCAAAAAGGACCTCCCTAAAACACATCATAATAAAATTATCAAAAGTCAAAGATAAAGGATTCTAAAAACAGCATGAGAAAAGCATCAAATCATCTATAAGGGAGTCTCCACCAGACTAATAGCAGGCTTCTCAACAGAAGCCCTACAGGCCTGGAGAGAATGGGAAGACATATTCAAAGTGCTGAAAGAAAAAAACTGCCAACCAAGAATACTATACCTGGCAAAGCTTTCCTTCATAACAGAAGGGGAAATAGTATCTTTCACAGACAAACAAAAGTTGCAGAAATTAACCACCAGAAGATCAGCCTTAAACAAATCCTCAAGGAAGTCCTGCATTTTCAATCAAAAGAAAGATATAGGTCATCATAAATCCACAAGAAAGAATAAAAACTGCTAAGAGAACAGACAGGTAAGAATGAGAAAGATAATGTATTTTATCACTACAAAGAGAAACACACAACAGAAAAGATAAACAATAATTCAATCCTCTCAAAGTGGCATCATTTTTTCTTTCTGGTGTTTAAAAACTTGAGCAAACTTTATCTGCACATGACTAAATTTCTCTAGAATACAGGATGGACAAAACTTTATTAGCAATGACTCAAAATCCAGACACAAGAAAGAAAAAAAAGACTGTTAAATTTAATTTTATAAAAATAATTTTAAGGCCAGTGTGCAACTGAGCGGGTAGGCCTTGCCACTGCCAAACCCCATCCCCAGCCCAGCTGAGTGTGTACTGACCAGAGAAGTATTTCCCTGGAGAGGCCCGAGTCCCGTGGAGACCATGAGCCCTTTGGCACCAGCGTGTGACCTAGCAGGAAGTTCTCACCACCACCGGACTCCATCCCCGCTTGGCTGAATGCATGCTGACCAGAGAGGTGCCTCCCTGGAGAGGCCCGAGACCCACGGCGACCACACTCCTGAGGTGCCAGCAGGCAACCGAGCAGACACAGAGGCAGCCATGCCAAATTGGCAGACCCAGCAGGATCCTATCCAGATAATAGTGTCAAACCAGTGGACTGAGAAATCCTTTGCCACAATGACTAAACATCAAAGGAAAGATACCAGAAATATGAAAAATCAAGAAAGTACACCATCAAAGGGTAATAACTCACAAGCTCTAGATCCTATAGAACAAGAAGCCCTTGAAATGTCTGGTAAGGAATTTCGAGTGATAAATGAGATACAAGAAAACTCAGCTAGACAACAGGATGAAATGAGGAAAAGTATACAGGACCTGAAAGAAGAAATGTATAAGGAAATCAATGCTCTGAAAAAGAATGTAGCAGAGCTTGCTGAGCTTAAGAATTCATTCAATGAAATAAACACAACAGAGTTTAACCAGCAGGCTTGCAGAAGCAGAAGAGAGAACTTCTGACCTTGAAGTTGGGCTGTTTGAAATAACACAGGCAGACAAAAAAAGAAAAAAGAATTAAAAACATTGAAGAAAATCTAAGAGAGATATGAGATCTTAAGTGCTCAAATATCTGAGTCATTGGTATTCCAGAAGGGGAGGAAAAAGGCAATTGCATTGAAAAGATATTCAACAAAATAGTGGCAGAAAACTTCTCAGGCATAGGAAAAGACACAGATCTTCAGATTCAGGAAGCTCAAAGTTCCCCAAATGTATTCAACCTGAAAAGGTCTTATCCAAGACATGCTATAGTCAAATGGGGAAAATTCAAGGACAAAGAGAGAATCTTAAAAGCTGCAAGAGAAAAGCATCAAATCACCTGTAAGGGAGCCCCAATCAGACTAACATCAGACTATTTATCAAAAACCCTAAAAGCCACAAAGGAATGGGATGATATATTCAAAATACTAAAAGACAGAGATTGCCAGCCAAGAATACTCTACCCCGCAAGGCTATCCTTCCAACATGAAGGGCAAATAGTATATTTCTCAGACAAACAAAAACTGTGGGAGTTCACTACCACACAACCAGCCTTACAAGAAATTCTCAATGGAGTACTGGGTTTGGAACCTGAAAAATAACTATCATGCCATAAGAACTCAAGAAAAATCAAAACTGACTACTAAACTAAAAATGGCAACAATGAAGAGAAAAATAAAGTTTATTTAAAACCCAAGAAACCAATAAATACAGAAGACAAACAGTAAATCAGGAAGAAAGAAACAAAAGACACTTAAGACATCTAAACAAAAATCAATAAAAGGCTAGAAGTAAATCAACACTTTTCAATAACAACTCTTAGTGTAAAAAGATTAAATTCCCCACTCAAAAGACACAGACTGGCTGACTAGATTAAAAGCGAGGACCCAACTATATGCTGCCTTCAAGAGACCCACCACACCTATAAAGACTCACATAGAGTAAGAGTGAAAGGATGGAAAAAGATTTACCATGCAAACAGAAATGAAAAATGAGCTGGAGTAGCTATTCTTATATCTGATAAAAATATACTTTAAACTAAAAACCATAAAAAGAGACAATGAGGGACACTACATAATGATAAAAGGATTGATCCATCAAGAAGACATACCAATCATAAATATATATGCACCCAGTGTTGGAGCAGCCAGATTTATAAAGCAAATTCTATTAGACCAAAAGAAGGAAATAGACACTAATATCATAATAGCAGGGTACCTGAACACCCCACTATCAATATTGGACAGATCATCTAGACAAAGATTCAGCAGAGGAACACAAGATCTAAATAACACTGTAGAACAATTGGACTTGGCAGATATCTACAGAACATTCCATCCAACAACCTCAGAATATTCATTCTTCTCATCAGCACATGGATCATTGTCCAGGATAGATCACATGTTAGCAGATCATGTCTCAAAAAATTCAAAAAAGTTGGAATTATCCCATGTATTTTTTCAGACCACAATGGATTAAAATTAGAAATCAATAACAAATGAAATTCTGGAAACTATACAAACACATGGAAATTAATCCACATTCTACTTAATGACATATGGATCCAAGAAGAAATCAAGCAGGAAATCAAAAAATTTATTGAAACTAATGAAAAGAATGATACATCATAACAAAACCTGTGGGATACTGCAAAGCAGTATTACTAAGGGGGAAATTTATTGCATTAAATACTAACTTCAGAAGAATGGAAAGATGGCAAGTGAACAACCAAATACTTCACCTTAAAGAACTAGAAAAACAAGAACGATTCAAACACAAAGTTAGCAGATGGAAAGAAATTATCAAGATCAGAGCAGAGCTTAATGAAATTGAAACCCCCAAAATAACACAAAAGATAAATGAATCAAAAAGTTGGTTTTTTGAAAAGATAAATAAAATTGACAAACCATTAGCATGGCTAACAAAAAAAAAAAAGAAGAGAGAAGATTCAAATAACAAAAATTAGAAATGATAAAGGTGATATTACAACTGATACCTCTGAAATACAATAAATCATTAGAGAATACTATAAATAACTATATGCCAACAAATTTGAGAATCTGGAGGAAATGGATAAATTTCTGGACACAAGCAAACTGCCAAAACTGAGCCAAGAGGATGTAGAAAATCTGAACGGACCAATAACAATAAAGGAGATTGAAGCTGTTATCAGAAGGCTCCCAACAAAGAAAAGCCCAGGACCAGATGGATTCACATCAGAATTCTACATTCAAAAGGGAATTAACACCAATTCTCTACAAACGATTCCAAAAGATTGAAACAAAGGCAATTCTCCCAAACTCATTCTCTGAAGCAAACATCACCCTGATACCAAAACCAGGTAAAGATACAACAACAAAAAAAGAAAATTTCAGGCCAATATATTTGATGAATATAAATGCAAAAATCCTCAATAAAATACTAGCTAACAGAATACAGCAACACATATACAAAATTATACACTATGATCATGTGGGATTCATCCCAGGGATGCAAGGTTGGTTCAACATATGCAAATCAATAAATGTGATACACCACATCAATAAAATCAAACACAAGGACCATATGATCATCTCTATAGATGCTGAAAAAGCATTTGATAAAATACAACACTCACTCATGATAAAGACTCTCTACAAGTTAGGTATAGATGGAAAGTATCACAACATAATTAAATCCATATATGATAAACCCATTGTGAATATCATCCTGAATGGGGAAAAGGAGAAAGCTTTTCCCTAAAGAGGAGGAACTAGACAAGGATGCCCACTCTCACCACTCATATTCAACATAGTGTTGGAAGTACTAGCCAGAGCAATCAGAGAAGGCATCCGGATTGGAAAAGATGAAGTCAAATTGTCCCTTTTTGCAGATGACATGATACTATATATCAAACAGCCTAAATCCTCTACAAGAAAACTCTTGGAGTTGGTAAATGATTTCAGCACAGTAGCAGGATACAAAATCAACACAAAAATCAGTAGCATTTCTATTCTCCACTAGTGAACATGCAGAAAGAGAAATCAAGAAAGCTTGCCCATTTACAATAGCCACCAAAAAAAATAAAATACATAGGAATAGAGTTAACCTAGGATGTGAAAAATCTCTATAATGTGAACTACAAGCCACTGTTGAGAGAAATTATAGAGGACACAAGAAGATGGAAAGATATCCCATGCTCTTGGATTGGAAGAATCAACATTTTGAAAATGACCATATTACCCAAAGTGATATACAAATTCAATGCAATCCCCATCAAAATTTCAATGATATTTTTCTCAAAAATGGAAAAAACTGTCCAGACATTTGTATGGAATAACAAAAGACAACACATAACCAAAGCAATTTTGAGCAAAAATAATAAACCTGGAGGCATAACACTACCTGACTTAAAGGATACTACAAAGGTATAACCAAAACAGCATGGTACTGGCAGAAAAACAGACACATGTATCAATAGAATAGAATAGAGAATCCAGAAATCAACCCACACACCTACAGCCATTTGATCTTTGACAAAGGCACCAAGCCTATACACTGGGGAAGAGATTGCCTCTTCAGCAAATGGTGCTGGGATAACTGGATATCCATATGCAGGAGAATGAAACTAGACACATAACTCTCACGATATACTAAAATCAACTCAAAATGGATTAAAGAATTAAATATTCACACTGAAACAATAAAACTTCTTAAAGAATACATAGGAGAAACACTTCAGGAAGTAGGACTGGACACAGACTTCATGAATATGACCCCAAAAGCATGGGTAACCAAAGGAAAAATAAACAAATGGGATTATATCAAACTAAAAAGCTTCTGCTCAGCAAAAGAAACAATCAGCAGAGTGAAAAGACAATGAACAGAGTGGGAGAAAATATTTGCAAAGTATACATCTGACAAAGGATTAATATCCAGAATATACAAGGAACTGAAACAACTTTACAAGAAAACAAGTAACCCAATTAAAATATGGGCAAAAGATATAAATAGGCATTTCTCAAAGGAAGATATACGAATGACCAACAGACACATGAAAAAATGCTCAGCATCACTCAGCATTCGGGAAATGCAAATCAAAACCACAGTGAGATACCATCTCACCCCAGTTAGGATGGTTAATATCCAAAAGACTGAACGATAAATGCTGGCGAGGCTGCGGAGAAAAAGGAACTCTCATACATTGTTGGTGGGACTGCAAAATGGTGCCGCCTCTATGGAAAATGGTATGGAGGTTCCTCAAACAATTGCAGATAGATCTACCACATGACCCAGCTATCCCACTGCTGGGAATATACCCAGAGGAATGGAAATCATCAAGTCGAAGGTATACTTGCTCTCCAATGTTCATCGCAGCACTCTTTACAATAGCTAAGAGTTGGAACCAGCACAGATGTCCATCATCAGATGAGTGTATTAGGAAACTGTGGTACATCTACACAACGGAATACTACTCAGCTATAAAAAAGAATGAAGTACAGCCATTTGCAATGACATGGATGGACCTAGAGAGAATTATGTTAAGTGAAATGAATCAGGCTCAGAAAGAGGAAATATCACATGTTCTCACTTATTTGTGGGAGCTAAGAATAAATAAATAAATACACAAATAAACTGGGTGTGCGTGGAAAGAAGACACAACAATTAGAATTCCTTCAAGTTGATACGACAAGCAAACAGAAAGGACATTGTTGGGAGGGAGGGGGGAGAGGGAGGAGGGAGGGAGGTTTTGGTAATGGGGCACAATAATCAACCACATTGTATATTGACAAAATAAAATTAAATTAAAAATATAAAAATAAATAAAAAATTTAAAAAGTAATAATAATTTTTAAAGTCTTATTTTGTGTCAGGTATTCTGTTTGATACTTCAAAATTATTTTTTTCTTTAATTCTTTCCAAAACCATACAAGATAGGATTAATATTATTCCCATTTTTCAGATGAAAAAGCTGAATCAAGTAGTTTGCATAATTTACTCAAGGTTCTATCCTAATAAATGGATAAAAGTTAATTCAACTCTAGCATATTTTTTACCCCCAAATCCATGTAATTAGCCAGTGTGCTTTTGTGACTTTACCAATACCGTGAGAAACTGGATAACGTGTAAAGAAGGGGAATAGAGAATTTTATTTTTCTAGACTAGAAGTAAAAATTTTGGTTTTCTGCTTTATTTGTTTAAATAAACTGAAAATCATAGAATAACCAAACAAGAAAATATCTAAAGGACAAAGTTTTAACCATAATAAGTTAAAAGATAGTACCCAAACTTAAACACAACCTGTGAGAAAGGCTGCCAGTTGCAATGAAAACTGAAATAGCGTTGGGAGGGCAGAGGGTATCCCGAGCAGACTCATGCTTATGCTGATCTCTGAGAGGGCAGAAGTTCTCCAAAGGTAGTTGTCATAACCCCAACGTAGCAAAGCAGCAAAAAATTCTGGAGGCTCAATGCTCTTGTAGCTTTTTTTCATCATCTGAGTGGTAGGATGAGTCAGGTAGACATAGGAAATTAAAAAATAGAAATTAAAAAAATTTAAAAATAGAGTAATTAGCAGGAAACTACCTATTGATGCAAGGGGAAAAAAAAAAAAGAAAGGGTGTCAGCTTTGCAGCAACTAATCTTTGCTGTCTTCAATGAACTAAGTCTAAATTATCCAAGGAATGAGGTCTCAAGGACCCTTGGTGCAAGCAGGGTCATAAAACAAGCAAACAACTGATGAGCTCCAATAATGATGTGCATGATGAAGAGTTTAGTGAGAAGCATACGAATTTCTGCAACATACTTTGAAATGCAACTAAAATAATATGTATTGATGATTGGATAGAAGGATGGATAAATTGATAAAATATGGTAAAATAATAAAGTAGTAATTGTAGACTCTAGATGATGCGTACACTGCTGTTCACTGTATAATTTTTTCAGTTGTGATGTATGTTTCAACATTGTTCTAATAAAATATTCAATAATGGAATATGGGAAATAAATCTCTTCAAAAAAATTACAAATAATAATATTAACTCAAGAAACAATCTGCTTCAGATCATCATTCTGAGTTCCCAAATTTCAGCAGAGAGAAAGTCTTTTGCCAAACTCAAAAAAAAACCCCAAAAACCCCACCATTTAATGACAAGTAATAGAAGCTAGCCATCAACTTTTGCAAAGTTATTGGAAATATAAAAAGAAAAGGAAAATAGAAAATAAAAAGGAAATAAAGAAAATCCACCAGAAAAATAGTACTCTGAAGAAAATAAAATTTATGAAAACAAAAATAATCAACAAAGGCAACATTTCTCTATGAAAGCAAATATATTTAAGTTGTAAAGTTTCTTTCAGACAGAGCTAAAATATGAGATACAAGGGAATCAGTAATTTTTTTAAAAAAGATAAAATAAAAATGGTAGCACAGGGTTTGTCGTTATTATTTAATAAACAATATCATGTTGTCCCCAAAATAAGATTAATATGTGTCTGTTAAATGTATGTGATAGACAAAACCTACTCATCCCAAATTAGACATTTTGTAATCTATAGTATTTGTTTTACAGTAAATCGGGGTTGTTCCAAATTACAAGTACATAAATTTTTAGTTCAGATTTACTTGTATATTTTTTAAGTCTATAACCTTTGAAATACAATCAAAAAATTACTTAATAAAGAATACACAAGTACAAAATATAATAAAAAGAAAGCACAGAACAGAAAAACAGAAGGAAAATATAAAATCATTTCAGAAAGCAGCAGGTGGGAAAATAAACTGCTGAAAACAGTTAAGAGTTAATATAGAAAAAATACTTCAGAAAAATGAGTCTTAAAATGGAAAAGAATTATAAAATATTACAGGATTAAGGATAAAATGACAGTTCCAGAAGACAGACAAATTATATAAATATATTTTAAATTCAGTCATATCCATGGAAGAACTAAAAGGATAAATGGAAGAGAAAACTTATTTCCACATGCAATAAAAGACAATTTTTCTAAAATTAAGTAAGGCTTGAATCTGCATGAAGATAGTGCAGATTAGCCCAAGATAAAATGGTACATAATTATCAACTTAACATATCGTACTGAAGTACTCGTTTAAAATATGAAGACAAGGCCACTCCCAACCTGAGAAAATGTATTTAATTTTAGTTATTTGGTTTTCAAAAAAATGTTTATAAAGGCATAGACAACTCAAGAGAAAATATTATTTTTATTATAAAATATATTTTATCACATAATATTTACTATATCACTTGTAACACATTATTTAATTATAAGGTTCAATTATATTAGATATTAAGCTATTAAATATATTTTTCCTACTTAGAATTATTTGTAAATAAACACAATATAAAATAATGATCAAAAGGACCATGTGGAAGAGCAGATGTTTTCCTAGAACAGCAGAATGATAAGGATTTGCAGCCACTCTTTCCCCTGGAGTCTCTCCCGTGGTCTGAGGTCCTTCCCATCTGACCACAGGAGCTTTTAGCTCCCCTCACTTCACTGAAGTCTGGGTGTCTCTCTCCCTTACCTCAGGCCACTGCCCCTCAGCTCTCAGATGTTTTTTGGCATTCCAGCAGCCCTTTTTCTTATTCAGGAGGTACTGAGAGTCTTTTGCTAAATTATGTAACATTTTATACCTTTACCTTTTTCATAATTTATGTATGTATATAATATTTATAAATGTGATGAAGCATGGTCTTTATAGCTGAAGAAGCATCTGCCTTCTTCACAAGAAGGCATTTTCAGAGTGTATATCATTTTTAAGTTTGAAAAGAATTCCCTGAGTCTTAGACAGAGAGAAACAGCAAGATGTAAACACTCCAAGGTAAAAGACATATTGCTTTTGATTTTTGAAAAATAATTATGAGTACAAATATGTCCTCTTAGATAGTGCTATTCTCTTTAACTATGTGTAGAGCATTTTTATTATAAAAAGTAAAAAAAATACTTTTATGAAAGCTCTATCAAACTGGAAAAATCTTAAAAAGTATAATATCAAGTACTGGCAATAAAAAAGAACTCTCATACATTCTTTACCACTGAAAAAGAAAAATCATGCAAACTTTTCACAGTGCTCATTTTTTAATGCAAGAAACAATCTAAACCCCAGAAAAAATTATTTAAAGAGTTGTATTTTTTCAAAGCATACAATTGAGAACATTTAAAAGCAATACAAATTTCTAACTATGGGAGAATGACTAAGTACAGCACATACGCCAGATAGCATATTACACAATTTGTAAAAATAATGCTCCAGATGTATGGAAAACTTCTAAAATATATATGGTATAATATTGAGTGGCACAAATTCTCTATGGAATTCTCAAATATTGATAAATACGCTGAAAGTAAGTTAAAATAATATGATAATAAAACAAAGTGGGACCAATTCCAGAAATCAAATGGTAGTTTAGTATTAACAATTTTGCAATTAGATCAATAATATGCAGGAGTAGCTGGACAAAAAAGACAAAACATATAAATATACAATAAGTAATTATTAACATAGATTACAAAAAGACTGGACAAAATGTTTAATATGTTCTGAATGAAAATAAATATATAAGTAGATTCCACTATATATTAAGCATGTCTTTTTGTTCTGATTCTTTGAAATCTTGGGTCCATAGTGGCCTTGAAGGGAATACCTTTACCAGGGCCAATTCCTAGAAATAGTAAAGAACTCTTCTACGTGCATGACCTTCATATGCAAACCAACCAACACGGAGCCCACACTTCAGCCACCTCCTCTGTCGGGCTTTAACACTACAGGCCATTATACACCTTCCATGATCACACCAGGACCAGGAGCCATTCAACTATAGACAGCCCCTCTGCCCCAGGGCCTGCTGAAATTATTCAGACTAGCCAATACTAAACCTGCTTACCTTGCCTCATGCATTTCTTCCAGCAGAAATTGTAACAAAGTCTCTTGCCCTCATTTTCCTTCTCTTTCTGTCTCTGAATGATCCTGGTGCACCCCCCATGAAGTTCTGTGCCTTCTGTTCCCAAGGATCCCTGAGTTTAAACTTCTTTCTTCATGACAGTCATTTCCATGTTTGTGTGTCCTATCATACCCGATCAAGACAAATCCGGCAACACCCTTTACAATGTACTACCTCCAGGGAAGAGTAATTTATAATGGAGCAAAATTTTCTGCGGATAGCAACTACCAGTAACAGACAACAGAACCCAAAGCTCCCACAACAAAATATTCACAATTTCCAGAATACAATCCAAAATTACTAAATATATGAACAATCAAAAAATGTTTTCCTTTCTCAAAGGAAAATAAAATTAGCAGAAGCAAACCCCGAGGTAACATAGATGGTGGAAAAATCAGGCAAGAACTTTGAAGGCACTTTTAAAGCTAAACTCAGGGAAGTTGTTAGTAATAATAATACTTTGAATAAAATAAGAGAGGAAATATCAGCAAGAAATTAAAATATATATGAAAAGAGCAAATAAAAATTTTATAAAATTGAGATACATTTCAATAAATGCAATGTCACCAGCTGCTTGATAGCTGAATGATAATATTAGAAGAAACTATTAATCAACTTGAAAATAAATCAATAATAATAAATAAAAATATAATATAAATGAAAAGAATGAAGAAAAAAGAGAAAAAACATTATAAACATGAGGGGGCCTAAGGGCCTACAGAACAATGTCAAAAGGACTAAAAAAGCTCAACCTACCCCAAAAAGAATAAACAAATAAAACCATGAGTCAAACAGGTGAAAAACAAAGACAGAGAAAAATCCTTGACAGGGACCAGAGGAAAACAGTTACACAAAGTGGTAAAAGAATTTGTATCACTGTAAACTTTACTTCAGAAATTATGGAGGCCAGTAATATGGAAACATATCTTTCAAGTAGTAAAAATAAAAATGCAAACCCAGAATTCTACACCCAGCAAAAGTATTTTTCAAAAATGAAGGGAAAGATATCATTTAAGGTGATGTCAGCCTAAGCAGCAGAGTAAGGACCTCTAAAAATTTTCTTTTTAAAATGCCATGAAGTAATTGGCCAACAACAAAAAAAAAAAAAAAAAAAAAAGACTTAACTTCATCAGAACTCTAGAAAATATCCAAAGGTTTGCAGCAACTCAGGGAGTGTTTAGTTTGAAAAAAAGAGGGGAGGGGCAGCAAATTATGGTAAGAAGAGTGACAGTGAGCTTTGTGGCCCTTTAACTTAACCTAGCATTCTCCACCACTCCCCAGCTGTCTTAGAAAACAAAGCTGGGCAAACACAATTCTAAACTGTCTGACTGGGCATTGAAGGCATGCCCAAACACACATACAGAATGCCCCTGCATGGGGAGATTTATGGGTCTAGTTATAACAGGAAATCACTTTCCAATCATTGCTGACATGTTGCTAATCTGATAGAAAATTCAGTGACAACTCTTGACAAAAATACAGATGTTAGATTATTATCTTGGAAAAGTCACTAACAAGCAAAAAACAACATATAAGCAAGAATGATGACAAACTCTTGGGAACACTATATATCTAATTGTGATTTATATAGAGTTGCCATATTTTATAATTTGAAATGTCCAATTTTCAACAACAACAAAATTGTGATATATAACAAGATAAGAAAGTATAACCCATATACAGGAAAAAAATAAATTAGGCTTGAGAAAGCCCACACATTGTACATACCAGAAAAAGACATTAAATCAGCTATTTTAAATACGCTTACACAGATGAAGAAAATCATATCTAAAAAACTGAAGAAAGTATGAAAAGGATGTCACACCAAATATAGACTATCATTAATTAGAAATTATAAAAAGGAATAAAATAGTAATTCTGGGGTAGTAAAGTATAATAACTAAAGTGAAAGTTATTCATAAGAGGGGCTCAGCAGCAGATACTAGCATGCAGAAGAGTCAGTGAACTTTGAAGATAGGTCAATTGAGATTAACTGGCTCAAGTAACAAGAAATAGAATGAAGCACAATGAAAAGGGCCTTACAGACCTGTGAGATACTATCAAATGTACCAACACATGTATCATGTAAGTCCAGAAAGAGAGGAAAAGAAAACAGGAGAAGAAAGAGTGCTTGAAGAAATAATGGTCAAAAACTTCCCAAATATCAAGAAAAACATTAATCTACCTATCAAAGAAGTTCAAGAAACTCTAAGAAAGATAAATTTAAAATATATTCAAAGAAACCCACACCTAGACACATCATAATCAAACTTTCAAAAGACAAAGACAAAGACAGCATTTTGAAAACAGCAAGAGAGAAGTGAACCATCATATAATGAGAATTCTAATAAAATCAATAGCTTGTTAGCTATTAGCTATAGTTTAGAAACCAGTAAGGCCAGAAAGCAGTGGGAAGACATATCTGAAGTGCTAAAAGAAAAAAGCAAAGTGAACCAAAATATGATATCTGGCAAAACTATTGAAATTAACACAAAAATTAAGAAATTAAGACATTCCCAGATAAAGAAAAACTGAAAGTGTTTTTCACTAGCAGACCTGTCCTACAAGAAATACTATAGGAAGTTTTTCAGGTTGAAATAAAAGGACACTAGACAGTAATTTAAATACACATGAAGAACTAAAGTGCACTGGTAAAGGTGACTACAGAGGTCAGTATAAAGACTGTATAAGTGTATTTTTGTTTGTAATTACCTTTTTTCCTATTTTATTTGAAAGAAAACTTCATAATGCTATAATTCAAATTTCATATTGATAGGCACATAACACATAAAAGATATAATTTATGGCAACACAGTATAAGGGGGGTAGAAAAGACATATATATTCACATACACAAATAGGTTGAAAGTATATGGAAGAAAAAAATACCATGCAAATAGTAAAAAAAGAGGAAAAGAGGGCTGGAAAATTTGCATAAATAGACAAAATAGACTACAAGCCAATTTTTTTACTAGAGACAAATAAGGACATTTTATAATAATAAAATGATTAATGCATTGAGAAGCTATAACAATTTTAAACATAAATGCATCTAACAACAGAGCCCCATAGGATATGAAACAAAAATTGAGTAAATTAAAGGGAGAAATAGACAATTCAGTAATAATAGTGGGAGATTAAAAAACCCAATTCTCAATAATGGATATAACTATACAGAATACCAACAGGAAACAGAAAAGCCTGGAGAAACATTATATCCATTTAGACCTTATAGACATCTACAGAACATTCCACCCCAAACACAGAGTCTTCTCAATTGCACATGGAACATTCTCCAGGATAAACGGTATGTTAGACCTTACATCAAGTCTTAATAAAACTAAATGGACTGAAACAATACTATGTCCTCTGACCACAATTAAATGAAATTAGGAATGAGTACCAGAAAAAATATATGGTAAATTCACAAACATATGAATATTGAACAACACACTCTTAAATAAACAAGTCTCAAACATAGTTACTGAGAGCAGTGGTGATCCAGAGATGCTTGCTGGTCATGGACAGGAAAAGATACAGAAAAGAGCACAGATGAACAATACACAGAAGGAGCCACTTGTCACATGGAGGAAGTGTGAACTTATGGTGCCCAGCTCAAGTCTGCATATATATTGCCTATGCATCAAATATGTTAGAATAAATCACTCAATATGTAAAAGCAAAGTAACAAACAACATCTGTTTCTGCTTATTTATGTATATGTTTTCGAGTGCCTAAAGACTTTGTGGTAAACAAATTAAAAGAAGAAATTTTTATCTTATTTCTCTAATTTATTAAAATTTTACATCAGATTTGAAGATTTAGTGATCTGAATATGATGTGAGGTATAACTTTTAGCTAAACTATTTATAAAATTCAATATTTTATTTTCCATTTAGAGAGAATATATTGAATAATGAAATGGGCACTGTTAGTATAGGCTTCTGAAATATCTCAAATGGTATTCCTCTCAAAAGAAATGTAAAATAAGTAAACTAACTTCTTTCCTAGAAAATTATGATTCATGGAGGCATTTTTAAAGTGTAACATTTATCAACATAATGTCCTAAGTCAAGTATATGTTTGCAACTCATTTGTAAAATTTTGTCCTGTGATAGATTTTTTTCCAACTAATTAATCATAGCATAGTATTTAGACATTCAGTTGAGAAATATTTTCATTGCATCTGAGGTGAAAAAAACCCATATTTTTATGATCCAGAAGCTTTGTGTGTATGTAAATATGCACATATATGTGTGTGCATGTGCACGTGTGTGCATGTGTGCGTGTCAACGTGCATGTTCATGCCCACACATATTTGATACTGTTTTCTCTTTCACGTCAGAGTAAAATCAAGATTTAGCTTTTGATGTTTGTAACCTACACTTAAATCATAGTAAAAGGCTAAGTGAAATTGTTAGGTGCCTGTTTCTGTTGATCTTCATCCTCCTCATCTGTAGCCTGTTAGTCCCGGCCAGGGTTGAACTTAATGAGAGTAGGTCAGAAACAACTGGAATCCATGTTACTATGCATCAAGACATGGTAGTCTTCCTGGAGAACTTGGATGAGCAGGTTTTCTTCTCTCTCCCAACTAATAAGGTTTGTTGAGGATAATAATATAATTTTTAAAAACTCTTCCCTCAGTGAAAAAATATCACTTAGGAATACAGTCAGTAACTTAATGTCAAACAATCTAATTGCAAATAGTATGAAGTTCTGACAACTAGAGTAGCACAAAAGATTGGGCCTTCTCCCAGGGTACTCAAAGTAGTGTGCAAAAACCCATGTATATGTATATGAGAAGACAGCAAAAGTAGGATGCTATGGTTTGACTTTGTCCCCCAAGATTGCATGTGTTGAAAATTTAATCCCCAATGCAACAGTTTTGGGAGGTGGAGCCTAACAAAAGGTGATAGATTAACGTTGTTATCACGGGAGCAGGTTAGTTATCACTAATGTGGGTTGTTATGAAGTGAGTCCAACCTCTTGTCCTCCATCTTGTGTGCTCACTTCCACCTTCTGCCATGGGAGGACCCTTGCTGGATGCCCAGGCCATGTTATTTGGACTTCCCAGCCTCCAGAACCATGAGCCAAATAAACTTCTATTGTTTATAATTTACCCAGTTTTTGATATTCTGTTATAGCAACAGAAAATGACCTAAGCCATGGGAAATAGGAAGAAATATGACTTGAAAGAGAAAGTGAAAGTTTTCAAATTAGAGAAATTAAGTTTTTATGACCTAAGCAATCAAAGCCTAGTAATGACCATTAGGGAAAAAAGTGTAATACCATAACATTTTGCAGCATACATATAAGGAGAGGAGCAAAGAGGAGAGGAGAGGCACACTAAAACACTGAGAACACAGGGCATGGCTAAGATCACCTAGCCATTTCTGCCAAAAGTGCCAAGGCCATAGCCAATTAATTATACAATAACAATAATACCTACAAGTTGTATGTGTGGCTTCTTATGTCTTGCCTAAATACACAAAGGAGAAATGAAAAACCTAATTATTTATTTAACAAAAGGGCCAATAAAGAATTATAATCACATGCAATCTGAAATGCTAATTGTCTTCTACAGTACTAATTGTCTAGTTTTAGGACTAGATCCCAGATAGAGATAAATATGCCTGTTTTTTTTAAAGACAAGTTGAAATGAGCTCTGAGCAATCACTCCAAAGTGGCCAGTTTAATGGCACTTTCGAAATTCAGATAAACAAATAAACATTAATCTACATTTCAGTTAATTATTGACAAAGGCACTTTTATAATTGAAGATGATAAATAAACTAGGTATTCTATATATAATGTAAATTCTAAATAAATGTTATATATTAAATATAATAAATAAATTACAAAGCAAATAAAAATATCCTGTTTTTAAATATTCTGTACCTATTATCCATTGAAAATTTATTCAAATTTTAAAAGCATTCCAAGTTCCGAGTGAGTACTTACTTTCTGCTTTCCATTTTTTCTAACTAGAACATTTGATTTTTTAAAAGATTTATTTCATCATAATACTTTTATTCATATAAGGAAAGGGACAGCTTATCTCTGGCAATTATTTCAGAAAGAAAGTTCATCAAAATGCAAATTAATGAAGCAAAGTTTTTAGTGCTCTTAAATATTGGAACAGTTATGTCAAAAAAATCTCTATAAAGGCATAGGCGGTGAAAAGGGTATTAGCTTGTTATTTTTCTAAAATGAGCATTGGAATAACAATTTAAGAGAACCCTTTACTGTTAAATATCACTATCACTCACATGTCCTAGGAATTTTAATATTATGGATGTTACTAAAAAGTGTAATGTGATGTATTATAGGGTGGCCATTAACAGAATTGACTAAATGTGTAGGTGAGAATCACAGTTACGTATTTCTGTCCCTTCCTTTTATAACTCTCACCTTCAGACAAGACAGATGCACTTAGAGCTTTAACTACATCAGGACTTTGATTAATAAAAGCTGGTACTGTGATACTGGGAGCTCCCTATATCCCTAGAGCAGTGGGACTAGGTCAGAGAAATCCTAGGACACTGGCATTCAGGAAGCATGTGCACCTGATGGTCTGCAGAGGCTTCAAGCTCCCCACACAGGTTTGGGCTCTGGTTCCTACCTTTCATCTCAGCGCCTGCCTTGGACTTCAGTCTGGCTAGCTGATTCCCAGAACTCCTTGCTTAGTCCCTACCAGTATCTTCACTGCTGGTCCTTGCTTTTGGAATTCCATAGTTTAATTTGCATGAAGCTCCTCATCTGTGATCCCAGTCTTTCCTACCCTCTTAGATGCCAATGCTTAAGCCTGGAGTTGACTCTGGCCTTTAAACAGGGGAAACTCTTGTCTTGGAAAGGTCATCCAGTTCCTGGGCCATGCTGTGCTAACATCTTCATACCTTTCATAAGTGTCTACCCAATTTGCTGCACACCTGGGTCCAGGTGAATTATTACACTTATCTGACACAATGTGTGGGATTTTTGAAGATGGCTGTTTTTCAAATATAGCCTTACTCTCACCCATATCGTTGTAGACTACCCGTGTTATCTGGAATTCTGGTCATTAGGATTGATCCTTAGATTTATGGAATATTCTTATATCTATTCCAAAAGTATTAACTTAGAGAAATTAATAACTTATTAGCATCCATTATCACAGTCAGCAGAGTCCTGAAGATATAAGACATAAGCAAGCACAATTCTATTTATTCATTCCAAATGCATATCTTGAACGGCTGCTGTATGCAAGTCTCTGGGCTAGACACAGTCAGGAAAAGATTGATTAGTGGTGAGCACAGAACAAAGTGAAATCTGATGTAACATACATTTGGTAAAGTGTACCAAAATCTAGATGAATTTTTGCATATGTCTATACCTGTGTAACTATCTCTGAGATTCAGATGTTGAATGCTTCCAGCACACTAGAAAGCTCCCACATGCACCTTCCAACAGGTATTTATTTCTTCCCCCAGAGATAACCTTTATTTTTATTTCTATCACTATAGATATATTTTGTCTGTTCTGGGTCTTCTTATAAATGGAATTATTCAACAGATACTCTATTTTGGCTTCTTTTACTCAAGACTAAATATCTATAATATTCATCTATGTTGTTAAGTCTAATAGTAGGTTATTTTTTTCTCTTTCATTGCTGTGCAGTTTTCCATTACATGGATATGTGAAAATTTTTATGCTTTACTATTGATATTTATTTGGGTTATTTCCAGTTGGTGGCTATTATAAATAAAACTGCTATGTATATTCTTATAAATGTCATTCACACACATACTTCTATTTTATTTTTCCAGGTATGACAAGAAAATTATGCAGGTCTACTTTTAAAATATTTATTCATTTATTCCACCGTTCTTTGGGAGAGTAGACATTAGTTACTGCAAGTCAATGTGTTCCAAATTAAGATTAATGTTTAACCCACCTTGATCTCAAAGACATTATTGGTAATGTTAATTTTGATCACTTGGTTAAGGGGATGCCTTGTAGTTAATAGTATGCATATTATTATTAAATATACATATAGTATTATCACATGTAATAATATAATGTTTAAAGACAGAATGGAATAGAAGTTCTGCACAACAAAAAAATACTTCATTTCCATATATAGCCCTTTCACCATAAAATTGAAAATGAAGATAAAAAATAATAAGAAAAAAATGTTTTTTGAAATAGATAACTGTTGTTAATATTGTAATGCAAAGGCATGTCCTTCAGGATTTTTTTCTTACAGTACTACGCGATTTGGAAGTAGGGTCCAGGGGGGCTCAATAGTCAGCCTCAACCTGCCCAGTCCTCTTGCAAGGTTCTTGACTCCACCACAGGAAAGAATTCAAGGGCAGAGCCACAGTAGAAAGTGAGAATAAGTTTAATATAATAGATAAGAAATATAGGTTTCACAGAGTTAGTGAAGCATAGCTGCAGAGACTTCACAGGGCCCACACCAAGTTTAACACAAAAGGAAGTTCACTACAGACATCGTCTAAAACAAAAACAAGAAAAACTGTACTTAAAGTTCAGCACAGCATCCAGGCAGGCTCAAGACAGTGAGCAGCAGCTTGCTGAAAGTAAGTTGGATACGAAGTGAAATATCCACACTTCAGCCAGCAAAGTGTGGGTTGCCTCCAGGAAAGTGAGCAGTAATCCTGCCTTCAGCTGGGATTCAACTTTTATAGTTTGTCTATCTAATGAATATTCATTTAAGGGGGTGGTTCCCAGTTATGTAACATTTTACTCTTGCACACACTCAGTTGGCTCTTCTGGAGCATGTTCATTGGTCAGACCCTATCACATGCCCAAGGCATATTCAAGAATATTCTGTGCTCTCCATTGAGAATGCCCAGCCACTGGATTTGCATAAGCCAGCCCCTTGTGGTCTCATTTTCCCCATTTTGGTTCTGAAAATAGGTCAAACTGGCAACAGTAACTTTCCTCCAGGGGAGAGCCCAGAGGAGGGGGCCTGAGACCTCAGGGAGTGGCTGGAAACCCAGAGGCATGTCCTGAAACCTGAGCCCAGGGAAAATCTGCCTGTCCTGTATCATACAGATAAGCCCATAGAATTTTAGTCTTTATGAAAATAGGATGACATTTTATGAAATTAGTTTTCTTAATCTATATGGTAAACATACTCCCAAGGTAATAATTAAGCTTCTAAAATATATTCAGAAGACAGGAGAATAACATGTAAAAAAAGGAATTAATTGGACCCATAATTTATGAGGAACATAGGCATAAATGTATATTTTAGTGGTAGTGGTTTGAACTTACTCATCCACACTTGTTTTCCATCTTTTATTGGGAATTAACTTGATCTCCATCAAATCTCTAACTTTCCTTTGATAACTCAGTTATTATGAAGAAGCTAATAAGTGAATGAAAAGAATAAGAGAGACGTGAAAGGGAGAGAGGAAACATGATATTGGCTAACTAACATTAAATGCATTTCAATGGAAAAGAAAATCCATGTGTTTCCTTTCTTAATAAAAATATCTGCCCATACTTAGTGTTGTGAGAACAATGTGTTAAATGCTTCATGTCGCCGTGTATGCGTGTGTGTGGGTGTGTGTGCACTCACGTGCCCCTGTGGCACAGGAATCTCAGATCCTTCTGCCCCTTCCTGGGCAGACTGTGAGTCAGGTAATTGAAAGAAGATTCTCACAGCCTTATGCAAGGTAGACATACTTTATTCTTCAGATGTGAGCTTCACAGACATGCTTTATTCTCAGACTTGAGCTCTGGCTCTGCTCCACTGACCCTCCATGTTCTGCCAACCCTCTATGCTCTGCTGACCAGCAGTTCAGAGCAGTTACTTCTTTATATCACAAGTACAAAATAGCGGCCACAAGACAGGCATTACATAGTTATAATAATCATGCTGAATCAGTAAATGGGCACACATGTGCAGTTACACTACTTTTATAACTTGTTTCTAGTGAATGTGCTGAATCTTGCCTATTTGTAACAGATGTGAGGCTAGTGAGCCTGACTAAACTTTTCTACTTTCCTTACAGCCTCCATCCATCCTTCCTTCTTACGTGATAATATCTAGAGAATATCATGAACATAGTGCCTAGCTTGTAAGCTTGTAGTTTATTCAAAAAGTAAAGATAATATTAGTTTCTAAGAGTTTACACTATCAATGGAGTATACAGTTTGGTGGAAAACGCAAATCTGAGCAGCTGGTAGAATGCCTTGGTAAAGTGCTCAGTAATCTCACACCTGAGAGCAAGACTAACAGGAAAACAAGGACAAAAACAGACAGTAAAACTAGTCCACATCTGACTAGCTGAGGGTGGGTGTAATCAGAGGAGAGAGGAGGAAAGCAAGCCAAACTTTTAGAAAAATTGCTTCAGAAATATGGCACCATTACAAGAAAATTGATTCAGAAGAAGAACGCCACAGTAAGTAGGAAATTTACAAGACTAGAAATTTACAAAGTGTCCACCCTAGAATCCCTAGAGTGGGAATGACTCAAGCCTCCTACTACATACAGAATGGGGTTTGAGCTGATTTCATTGAACCTGAAAGCGAGGGCTACCTTTGTTGATGCTAAAATACAAGGGGAAATAGTGAGTTGAAGTCTGAGTATAAGACAAGTGGGTTATTTTTATGGCCAATTCTTTCACCAATTAGCTCTGTGCTGGTGGGAAGGAAATGATACCTTTGTCTTTCAATGTTTTTATCTACAAAGTAGACATAAGAACACCTGACTCATCTAACCAGCAGAATCATCTAAATATCAACTACATTTGAACAGTGTGAAACCTCTTTAGAATGAAAGGCATTTAGGGTTGGCGGACTCAGTTAGGAATCAGTAGATATACATCAATGCCTGTGACCAGGATTGTAAACTTTGTGTCCTCATAGCCAACAGCATTTTGTTCTTATTCACATAAAAGCACGTGCAAGAACAAGCATGCATATAAATAATTCATTTTTCTGGCCCTCAGTCTGTACAATGATGGCTACATTCTTCATCCAATTGTTCATTGCAAAAAACCAGAAACCCACCTAGACTCATCTCTTACCTCCACATAGAAAAGTCACCTCAGACTCAATTGCACCTCCCCAGTTAGTGTGTTTCCCTTCTTCACCTTGAATCATGCTGCTGATAATCATTATGCTGCTGATGATTGTGATAAGCAAATTTTTTGTGTCAATAACTGACACAGTCTCCTTATACTCATCCATCTTCACAATAACTCTATGTTGTTGTCTAGTCTTCCCCATTTTCCAAATGAGAAAACTGAAGCATATAGACAACAGTTAAATAACTTTTTTCAAATTTAAGCTTCCTTTGCTCTTGCTACCTCTTTACATTAGCATGTTTCTGTGTTTATAACAGAATACACGAAACTGAATAATTTATAAAGAAATGAGATTTATTCCTTACAGTTTGTAGGCTGGGAAGTCCAAGGTCCAGACAACACATCTGGTGAGGGTCTTCTTGGTGGTGGCTCTATATGGCAATGCAGAGTATCACATGACAAGAGAATGGGCTCAGCAGGAGAACTAACCTTCTGAATTTCTCTTCTTTTAAAGCCATCAGAACCTTGCCCATTGCTCCATAACTGGATCAGTCTATTCATAAGGGCACAGTCTGCACAATCTAATTTCCTCTTACAGGCCTCATCTTACAAATTCCACAACTGGATTTCTACCATTTTAAAACTGTGACAATTGGGGTCAAGTTTCAATGAGTATTGGGGACATTCAATCTACAGTACACTTCAAACTGTTTTTTCACACTTAAGCTAGAATGTTATAATCATTTTCTCGTGCACTCAGGGTGAAAGTCCAGATTCCTTAGTATGGCACAAAAAACATGACTCAGCACTGTTGTCTAGTCCCTGAGTCACCTGGCACCATTCTCTGCTTGCATGAGACCACTGTCAACTCTCTGAACACCACTGTGTGTCTTCTTGCCTCTAGCAGGCCACTGCACCTTCTTTTTTATCCACTGAAGATATGTTCCCCACCTATTTTGTTTGGCTAATTTCTACTCATTCTTCTAGTAACTGTTAAGGCATTCTTCCTCTGACAAGTCTATCTCAACCTTCTCCCAAGACAGTTAAAAGTGTCTTTCCAATGAATTCCTATTGCATCTTGTATTTTCTCCCAATTCATTCTGTGTTATAATTGCCTGCTTACTTTGCTGTTCTTCCAATAGACAGTAAGATCTTTGATGGCCAAAAATACATGTTGTTTAATTTTGTACCTCAATGAATTCTGACACATAGTATGAGAATTCACATTCAATGAGAATTCTCAAATAAGGTCATTGTATGAATTTCAGGAATTCAGTTCATTTCTTTGAAATTTTGTGCCAAGTGTTGTAAGTATATGGATGTTTAGTTTTGGGGTGTGTATGTGTGGAAAATGATCACATTCTATAATTTGCCACAGGAATAGGGTATGTTAATAGGTGAAATAAACTGGAGATCCTCCAGTAGCCATTCTACAGCAGTCATTTCCTGGAAGAAGCCCATAACTTCCCAACATTTTCTATGGTCTGCTTTTCCTATAACACTGGCATCCCTATACCCCTTATGTTGCAAGTTGGACATGTCTTCTGATTCCATGGTTCTGTGCACATTAAATAATTGAGAGCTGCAATCAGAAAACCCAAATCGTAAAAGTTTCTATATAAATTAAATGTCATCATTGAGTTTGGGCAGGAAATAGAATTGTTTTAATCAGGCAAGTTTTCTAAATAAAGGAGAGTAATAACAGGTGAGAAGTGATTGCATGGTGATGAAGTGGATTTACATAAGTGGTTTCTGGAATTAGCCTTATCACTTTATAATTGAAATTACACGTGGATTTTCATGTTTTGAAGAAGTAGAATAGGATCAAAGGCATGCTTCTGAGTGAAACTTAATCTTTGGTGATTTGGTGAGATCTCCAAGTGATTTAAGATCAGTGTTAGAAGCATTCATTATCATTACTATAACTGTACAAGTAATAGAGATTTCCAGTTGAAGGCTTAGTTTTTAATCCTCCCATTTAGGCCTCAGTTATGGTTGTCAGGAAGAGAACAGAAAGGTGTTAACAAATTTTAGTGGATATCTTCAAGGAGAATAAAGGAAATCTGTATTTATTTGCTGTGGCGGCTGAATTGTTTTCTGTTCTCCAACATGTATTAACCTTCCATCCTCCTTCTGTTGCCTCATAATGGATTCATTATTACTTTTTTTAAGTGATAAAAGTGTTTGGACCAAGTGTTTAATTAAAAGGATAAGCCTGAGCAGGTCCCAAGCACAAAGCCTTCAACTCTAAAAGTAAACAGTTAATGTTCATAGGAATTCTTATGTCCTTCATATCCAACAGAAGGGCAGCAATGCATTGGTTATTTTCTTAGCCTCTTTGGGGTTGGGAGTGCATAGGAAATAGAAGGAAAATACGAGAAGTGGCTGCCCTTTCAAGGCAATCAGTAGGGATCTTAAAGCAAGTATTATGCACAGTCTAGCACTAATCAGTCTTCTCAAACACCTTGTGATTAATGCTGCATAATAATAGAAGTGTTAAAACATCCAGAACTGGAAACAAATTTGAATCAGAAATCTGGTGGTCACAAAGAACTCACAGTGTCTTTAATAACTTAAGACCTATATTCCTAACTGCCTGGTCATCTCCAAAGGGCTGTTAAATTTATCATGGCACAAAGGAAACTTATCATCTTCCCAAATGTGATCCTCTTTTCTACCTCATTTCACCCCACGGGAAATAATTAATCAACCCATCCTTGGAGCCATTTCTATACTCTGTTTATTGCACTGATATTTTGTTGCACTGATCATACAAGTGATGTACAGTATATTACATATTAGTCTCTCCAAAGACAGTGAGAGGACTGAGCCCTCTGAGAGAAGGGACTTTCCTTCAATTTTGCATCCACAGTATCTTGCACATTGCTGAATTTATCTGATATTTAAAAGAGTGGCTATGATATAATAAAAATTATGTGCCTGGCACCATCCTAAGAAAGTTGTACTAACTCACCTGTTGTGCATAACAGCCCAATGAAATAGGCACAATTACTGACTCAGTTTCACAGGTGAAAAAACTGCAGCACAGAAAGTTCAATCAACTTTGTTAGGTCCACCACACACCTAGTAATGGGAGGAGCCAGGATTCAAGTCCAGGTGGTGGGGCTGATTTCTCCATAATACTCAATACTTTTCATAATATCTCATTGTCCTGTAATAGTTTTTCCATAATTAAATGTTTTCATCCTTCTCCACATAGGAAAATGCAATATTCAACACCATGTGGAATTACCACTGTTCAAATCGCCACCAGTTAATACTGCTAGCTGAGTCTCAGCAATCTTCCCACCTGAATTCTGGGCTTATAAATGAGCATCTTTTACCCAAACTTTGACACATCATCCTATCCGACATTATTTCCCTTTCAATAGTGGATCCTGGCCCTGGACCCTGATTCACTGTGGACACAATAACAGGTCACACATGTCATAGATGTTGAATAAACATATATTGAACTAGATTTCACTTCTGACAAAATGGCAAACATGAAATCTTGAAAAGTCCTCTGTCTACAGAACACATAAAAATGGTGTAAAATGTAAGAACAAACACAAAGCAAAAGCAAAAACTTTAAACCCTGAGCTGACAAAGAATTAAATCTCCAGTAGCCAAAAACAAAGAAAAAGTGGAAAAGCAGAAATTTTTAAGAGTGCACTAAAGCCGCAAGTGTTCCCAAGGGTGTTTGCCAATTTTAGTTAATTCAGAAACTGGATTTTACAAATCACAAAAGGGATAAGAGACATAGGATTGAGCACAAGAACGTGGAAGACAGAGAACTGAAATACCTGCATGTAGTTGGTACTCTCAAAGGGCCAACGCCTCCATGGGAAGGTAAAATGAAAAAAAAAATTCAATCAACTCTGAAAAATGACTTATCTATCATAGTCTGAGCTCCATGAACACAGACTTGCCCTCATGAACATTTGAGGTTTGAATTTACATTTTGTATTTGGTCCAGGAAACAGGAAGTTGAAAAAGTACATGATGTGGGATAAAGGAGGTGTGGTGACCAGGAGATGCAAAAGCAAATTGTCTATGGAGTTTAGACCAACATAAACTTCAGATCTGAAATTATGAAACACATAAACAACAGATGACCAAAAGAATAAGGAGCAAAGAGAAACTCCCAAAGACATTATGTGTTAGGATTCTTGCATACAACATGAAAATAAATATGAATAAGGCTTTTCAAGGAATAAACCAGAGAAGTAGTAACATGACCATAAAGTAAGATAGTACCCAAGAAAGGCAGAAGGTTTGAAAACTATTCAAACATAACTTCTAGAGATAAAAAAAAAATGGAATAAATAAAATTTTAAACCATGGTTTGATCAGTCAGCAGATTAGAAACTGCTAAAGAGGAAAAAGCAACAGTCTTGAAAGATATAAAAATGTATTTGAGAGTTAGAGATTTTATAAAATATTAAAGAGAGGCTAAGAAACATGTTGGATAGAATGAGAAGATTGAATATAAGTTTCAGAAGAGAAGAAATTAAATGTAGAAGAGAATATTCAAAGAGGTATTAGTGAGACATATACAGATTCGAAGAAATTAACTAAATCTTAGATTTCATAAGAATTACAGTCATACTAAGGATAAATTAAAGAAAAAATATTACAAATATTAAAATAAAACTCAGAAAATAAAAACAAACGAAAGGAGCTCAAACTGCCCATGAGTAAAGACTTACTGCCTATAAAAGATAAGCAGTGAGACTTTAAGCCAACTTAGTAAAAGAAGAAAATGCTTACTGGAAAAAAGATACTTATGAGCACAAAGTGTGTAAACAGTAAAACAGTCATTCAAGAATGACAGTGCATTATACTTTCAAAAAAATCTGAACTTTACCTTATTAGTCAGGGTTCTCAAGAGAGACAAGGCATGTTAAAATTATATGAGAGGGATTTATTAGGGGAATTAGCTCATGCAATTGTGAAGAAAACTCCCACAATGGGCTGTCTGTAAACTGGATGCTGCTAGTGTAGCTCAGTCCAAGTATGAAGGCCTCAAAACCAGGGAAGATGATGGTGTCCTTGGTATAAGTCCAGGAACTGAATTCACTGATATGGGTCCGTTAAGCAGAGATTCTGCATTTAATGTTGTAGCTCAGGAAGTTAAGAAAGGTGCTAATAGTTTCTTTGATTGGTTGGCTGAAATATGGATCTAAAGATGACCCACTGTGACTGAGTTAGAGATGCCTGATCTCCCTTGGTTAACTGTAGAGGAAGGGATTCAAAGGCTCAGGGAGATTGGGATGGTAGAGCGAATTTGTCACATAAAACCTACTCACTCACACTGGGAGGCTTCAGAGACATACCTTTTACCAATACCTTGAGAAATAGATTTGTGAGGGGAGCCTCAGCCTCCCTGAAGAGCCCTGTTATTGCTCTTTTCTGTAGACCAGACCTTACAGTGGGAACCTCAGTCAGGCAATAGGAACACTTAAATGCAATGGGACTAATTGGATCTCAGGGTGGCAGGGGCCAAGTGGCAGCACTCAACTGACAAAGGCAAGGTTGGTGTAGTTACCATAATGCACAGCAGAAGCAAAGCAGTAATCAGAATAGTTTGACTAGTGTAGATCTATGGCATTGGTTAGTTTCTCATAGTGTTTCTGTAAGTCAAATAGACAGAAAGCCTGCTAAATACATACTTGACCTGTATAAATAGAAAACTTCTAGGTCAAGTGAACAAAAGTCTAACTCGAATCATAAAAACAGAGAGTCATGGCCCCTCAATCAATTCTTGAGCCAGTTTACAGACCCAGAACCCCTTGAATGAAGAGGTGGCTGGGTCCCCTTGAGGAAAGACCCTGGTACACTACCAAAAATTTATTCTATTAATCTTTCTCCCATCTTTCCCCAAGGAGACCTGAGGCCTTTTATCAGAGTAAGTGTACATTGGGAAAAGGGAAATAATCACACCTCTCAGGGACTACTAGATACTTGATCTGAATTGACATTGATTCCAGGAGACCCACAACATCACAGTGGCTCTCTGGTTAGAATAGGAGCTTATGGGGGTTAGGTGATTAATGCGGTCTTAGCCCAGGTCTGACTCATCATGGGTCCAGTGGGTCCCAGAACCCATCCTGTGGTTATTTCCCCTGTTCCAGAATGCATAATTGGAATAGACATATTTAGCAGCTGGCAGAATCTCTACATTGGTTCCCTGAACTATAGAGTGAGGACAATTATGGTGGGAAAAGCTAAATGGAAGCCATTAGAGCTGCCTCTATCTAGGAAAATAGTAAATCAAAAAGAATACTGCGTCCATGGAGGGATTGCAGAGACTACTGCGACTAGCAAGGATTTGAAAGATGCAGGGGTGGTGAATCCCACCACATCCCTATTCAACTCTCCTATTTGGCCCGTGAAGAAGATAAAGAGATGAAGGAAAGTTTGGAATATCTTAGAGACTAGTTATGTGGTGGCAAGCAGAATGCTGATAGAAATATGGACTGTAAAGACCATTCTAAGGAGCTCTCACATAGAAATAAGGAGTTTATTGGAAACTGGGACAAAAATCACCTTTGCTATGAACTGGCAAGGAACTTAGCTGCATTGTGTCCATGCCCTAGGACTTTGAGGATGTTGGAACTCAGGAATTGTGAACCAGAGTATTTAGCAGAAGAAATTTCTAAGCAGCAAAGCTTTCAGGAAGCTGTATTTGTAATAGCTTATCCTGAGTTATGGTGGCAAAGTCATGATATAAAGCCAGAATTTAAAAGGGAAGAACAGTGTAAAGATTTGGAAATTTTACAGCCTGGCCATGTGGTAGAGAAGCAGAGAGCATTTTCAGAAGGAAAATTCAATGGTACTAAGAAGATTAACACAAAAGTACAGGATTATCAAGAGAAGGGAAAAAAGGACCCGAAGGCACTGCAGAAGCCTCTGGGGCCAACTCTTCCATTTGAGGCCCAAAGATCTGGGGAGACAGCATGGTCTTGGGGAATAGGCTTGAGAAGCCCTCCATGGGCTCACCACCCAGAACCACCACAGTAGCTGCTTCCAGCATCAGCACCTCAGCTGCTTTGGCTACTCCAGCTGTGGGTAAATCGGCCCCAGGTGTGGGTGGATGTGCAGCTTTGGAAAATACAATCTGGAAGCCTTGGCAGCATCCACATGGTGTTAGGTCTGCAGGCTTGCAGAATGCTAGAGCTGTGGAGGCTTGGGAGCGTCCAGTCCAATTTAAGAGGATATATGAAAAAGTCTGGGGGCCCAGAAAGAGATCTGTCATGGGGGCGAAGTCACCACAGACAGCCTTTTCTAGATCAATGCTGAGCAGAAACGTGGGGTCAGAATTGTAGCAGAGAAACCCCATCAATGCTGTGTCTAGTGGAGCTGTGAGAGCAGGACTGCCACAGAAACTCCAGATCTGTGGAACTACCAGTATGCAATGCCACTCTGGGAGAGCTAAAGCATCAACTGAGACCAGGAAAGCCAAGGAGTGGAGATATCTGTGGACTTGGGAACACAATCCCCACAACATTCTGCAGAGGAGGTCGAACACAGAGTCAAGGTACATGATTCACCATCTTTGAGATTTCATGCCTGCCCTGGTGGGTTTCAGACTTGTTTGGGACCTGTTACACCTTTCCTTTGCCCTATTTCTTCTTTTTGGAATGAGAATATGTACCCTATGCTTGTCCCACCATTGTATCTTGGAAGTACATAATTTGTATTGATTTCACAAATGGGACTTTGAACTGTGGACTTTTGAGTTGAAACAAGTTAAGATTTTGGGGATGAAATGAATGTACTTGTATGTGAAATGGACATGAGTATTGGGGATCCAGGGGCAGAAAGTACAGGACTGAACTATGTACCCCACTCTTGGTACAAAATTTCTGTATTAGTCCATTCCTGCTGCTTATAACAAAATACTTGGAACTGGGTAATATATAAGAAAACAAAATTTATTGCTTACAGTTTCTGAGGGTGGGAAATCCAAAATCCATCTGGTGGCAGTGACAGTGACCCAGTGGTCCCACAATACAAGATTGTGGAAGCAAAGAGAGCAGAGAGAGAGAGAAAGAGAGAGAGAGAGAGAGATAGACTCTCTTCTTCTTTTAAGGCCCTCAGAACCACACCCCTGATCACCATTTTTAATCCCTTCACTACTGCACAGTTATACAATCCAATCACCTCTTCAAGGCTCCACCTTTCAATTACCATAATAGGATTTACCACCTTCCTAACAGTCACAGTAGGTGCTAGGTTTCTAATACATAAAACTTGGGATGCACAATTCAAGTTTCAGTGAGTTTTGGGGGTACATGAGTACTACAAAATAAGAAAAAAGCAAGCACTACATATCAAAAACCACAGCTCATCCTCTTACCCAATCCCACTGTTCTGTAGGTCACAACCATCACAGAAAGATTTTTTAAAGGGAACAAAATCCAAAATGTATAAGAAATCACACCATTGTAATCTCAAGAGTGAATTTTTTAAACAAGATACAAGACCATAAAGAAGGTGGATAAATTTGATCACAAAAAATAAAACCGTTTATCAAATGCAGCATCGTGTGTGTGTGTGTGTGTGTGTGTGTGTGTGTGTGAGAGAGAGAGAGAGAGAGAGCGAGTGAGAGAGAGAGAGGAACAGAGAGAGAAACAAAGACAGACAGAGACAAAGAGAAGAGATATACACTGCAGTATTTGTGTATCACTTATAATTGGCAAAGGATCAATATCTTGAATATACTTTTAAAATCTACAAAACAATAAGAAAAATATAAATAATCCAATAGGTAACTGGACAATATTAATAGAAGAGATAACCTGAAAGGTCAATTTAAAATTTTAGTGTGGGCCCCACCCCCAAGAAGCAGCCCCACTGCCACTGAGGGCACCAGTGTGGCAAGTAGCTGCACCATCAGCAATACTCCTTGCCACTGACACAGACACCAGTGCTGCATGAGTGATCCATGACAGCCACCACCATAGCAACTGCCACTGCAAGGGTGGCTTGCGGCCACACCAGCAGCCACTGCTATCCCATAGATGACCCACTGACTACTCATCAGCATAGACAGAAAGAGATTCATCAGTAGAGCCCAGGGGAAGAGGAAAGAAAAAGAGAAATCCTACCCAGGGTCACCCATTCAAAATGAGGAGCCCTAGTATACCCCAGTACACCCATCAGGGTCAGGGGGCACTAGCCAGGGTGCCAATAGGCCAGCACATGTTCACCTACCATAACCAGAGTGACAAGACTCCAAGGCACTACCCACAAGAATTCAAGAGCTTGCCCACATCCTGAAAAACCAACAAAATGTCACCAGCCTTAGCAAGGAAATACTAAGTGCTCCAGGGGCTAGGCCACAGAGGCACTCTCACTCAAATTCTGAATTCAGCCAATGTACCTACCCAGGCACTACACTACTGTGTCTACCTGGAACCAATACTAAAACACCCCATTCAACTGTCATTATAAAACACATCTACAAGAGGAACTCCGTCTCCTGAAACCCCACTCCAGAATACTAGAAAGAGCAACTGCTCTACCAGATGACTAAACACCAAAATAGAGATACAAGAAATATTAAAAAACAAGAAAATATGACACCACCAAAGGAATACAATAATTCTCAAATACCAGATCCTATAGAACAGAAAGTCCTTGAGATGACTGAAAAGTAATTTTGACTGACGATACTAAGGAAACTCAATGAGATACAAGAAGACTCAGTTAGACAACACAATGAAATGAGGAAAAGCATCCAGGACCTGAAGGAGGAAATGGACGAAGAGAGCAATACCCTAATAAAGAATGTAGCAGAACTTGTGGAGCTAAAGGATTCAGTACACAACCAAGAGCTTAAACAGCAGGCTAGAAGAAGCAGAAGAGAGAATTTCTGATCTTGAAGATGGCCTTATTGAAATAACCCAGACAGGAAAAAAAAAAAAAGAAAGAAAAATAATAATTTTAAAATTGAAGAAAATCGAAGAGAGATAGCAGACAACTTTAGTGCACCAACCTCTGAATCATGGGTGTCCTGGAAATGGAGGAAAAAGAAAAAGGTATTGAAAACATATTTAACAAAATAAAAGTGGAAAACATCCTAGCTATAGGGAGACATATGGACCATTATAACTAGGAGGCCCAAAGATCCCCAAACAGATTCAAACCAAAAAGTTCCACTCCAAGACACATCACAGTCAAGCTAGCAAAGCTCAAAGACAAAGAAAGAATCTTAAAAGGAGCAAGAGAAGAACCAAGTCACCTATAAGTGAGACCCCATCAGACTAAGAGCAGACTTATCAACAGGAACACTAAAGGCCATAAGAGAATGGGATGACATATTCAAAACACTAAAAGAAAAAAATTGCCAGCCAAGAATACTATACCCAGGCAGGCTACCCTTCCGAAATAAAGGAGAAATAATATATTTCCCATACAAACAGAATCTGCTGGAATTCACCACTACGTGACCAGCTCTACAAGAAATTCTCAAGGGAGTACTGTACCTGGTATCTCAAAAAGAACAATCACTACCGTAAACACACAAGAAAGAACAAAACCCACAAGTAGAAAAAAATGCAAATGATAAAGACAAAGGAACTTTATCTAACCACTTCAAAAAAGCAACAAACATGGGAGATAAGCAATAAAACAGAAAGAAAGGAACAAAAGATATTTAAAACATGCAAACAAAAATCAATCAAATAACAGGAGTAAGTCAACACCTTTTGATAATAACTCAAAGTGAAAGGATTATATTCTCTACTCAAAAGACATAGACTGACTGATTGGATTAAAAAGATAGACCCAACAATATGCTGTCTTCAAGAGACTCACCTCACCTGGAAAGATACACACAGATTAAGAGTGAAAGGATACAAAAAGATATACCATGCAAATAGAAACCCAAAATAAGCAGGAGTAACTATTCTTATATTGGATAATTAGACTTTAAACCAAAAAACATAAAAAGAGACAAAGAAGGCCATTATATATTGATAAAAGTATCTGTAGAGCAAGAATACATAGCAATCATAAATATATATGTATCCAACATTGGAGCAGCCAGCTATATAAAGCAAGCACTATAGACTTAAAGAAAGAGATAGACAGAACTGCCATAATAGTTGAGGACCTGAACAACCTCTGTCAACATTAAACAGATCATCTAGGCAGCAAATCAACAGTGAAACACAGGTTTTAAACCACACTTACACCAATTGGACATGTCCAACATCTACAGAACGTTTCATCCAACAACGACAGAATATGCATTCTTCTCATCAGCACATGGAACATTCTCCAGAAAAGACCACAAGTCTCAATATTTTTTTAAAAAATGAAATTATTTCATGTATATTTTCAGACCACAATGGATTAAAACTAGAAATCCATAACAAATGAAACTCTGGAAACTATACAAATACATGGAAATTTAAAAACATCCTCCTGAATGACATATGGGCCTAAGAAGAAATTATAAAGGGAATTTAATTTTACTGTTGAATTCACCAAACCTTTAAAGGAGAATTAACACCAATTCTCTTCAAACTATTCCAAAATTTAAACAGATCCCATTTTCTCAAACTCATTCTATGAGGCCACCATCACCCTGATATGAAAACCAGACAAAAATACAAAAAGAAAAGAAAACAAAAGGCCAAATTTTTGATGAATATTGATGCAAAAATCCTCAATAAAATTTAGCAAGCAGAATACAGCAACACATCAAAAAATATATATATACATCATGATCCAGTGTAATTCATTCCAGAGATGCAAGGATGGTTCAACATATACAAGTCAATAAATGTGATACACCATATCAAAATAATCAAGGACAAAAACTGTATGATTACCTCAACAGATGCAGAAAAAGCATTTGGCAAAATTCAGCATCCCTTTATGATAGACTCTCAGCAAATTAGATACAGGAGGAAACTATCTCAACACAATAAAAGCCATATATGACAAACTCACCACCAATATCACCCTGAATGGGGAAAAGCTGGAAGCTTTACCCTTAAGAATGGGAACAAGACAAGGGTGCTCATTCTCACCACTCCTGCTCAATTTAGTGTTGGAAGTACTAGCCACAGCAATCAGGCAAGAGAAAGAAATAAAGGGCATTCAGATTGGAAAGGATGAAGTCAAATTGTTCCTGTTTGCAGGTGATATGCTCCTATATAGAGAGAAGCCCAAAGACTCTACAAAAAAAAAAAAAAAAAAAAAAGTATTAGAGTTGAACATTTTCAGCAAAGATGCAGGATACAAAATCAACGTGCAAAAATCAGTAGAATTCTTGTATTCCAACAATGAACTACCAGAAAAAGAAATCAGAAAGGCCAGCCTAATTATAACAGTCACACACACGCACAAAATACATAGGAATAAAGTTATCCAAGGATGTGAGAAATCTCTGTGATGAGAACTACAAATCACTGTTGAAAGAAATTAAAGAGGGCATAAAAAGATGGTTTGATAGTTCATGCTCTTGGATTGGAAGAATTAACACTGTGAAAATGGCCATACTACCCAAAGTGATCTAAGATTCAACACAATCCCCATCAAAATTCCAATAACATTCTTCACAGAAATAGAAAAAGCAATCCTAACATTCATATAGAAGAAAAAAGACCCTGAATAACTAAAGCAATCCTGAGCAAAAAAATAAAGTCAGAGGCATAACACTACTTGACTTCAAATTATATTACAAAGCTATAGTAACCAAAAGGATGGTACTAGCATAAAAACAGATACTCCGATCAATGGAACATAATAGAGAACCCAGAAATCAACGCACAAACTTACAGCCAACTGATCTTCAACAAAGACAACAGAACATACATTGAGGAAAAGACTGCCTCTTCAACAAATGGTGTGGGGAAAACTGGGCATCCATATGTAGAAGAATGAAACTAGACTTGTATCTCTCACCATATACCAAAATCAACTCAAAATGGATTAAAGAATTAAATATGCATCCTGAAAGTATAAAACTCCTAAAAGAAAATATAAGGGAAATGCTTCAGGAAGTGGTACTGGGCAGAGACTTTTTGAATATGACCCCAAAAGCACAGGCAACAAAAGGAAAAATAAATGGAATTATATCAAAGTTAAAAGCTTCCACACATTAAAAGAAACAACAGAGCAAAAAGACAACAGAGTGTGAGAAAATATTTGCAAAATATACATCTAACAAAGGATTAATATCCAGAATATACAAGGAACTCAAACAATTTAACAGCAAACAAACAAGCAACAACAACAACAAAAAACAAGTAACCCAATTTAAAAATGGGCAAAGGAACTGAAGAGGCATTTCTCAAAGGAAGATATACAAATGGCCAACAGACACATGAAAAAATGCTCAACATCACTCAGCATTCAGGAAATGCAAATCAAAACCACTTTGAGATATCATCTCACTCCAGTTAGACTAGTTATTATAAAAAAGATAGAGAATAACAAATGCTAGTGAGGATGCAGAGAAAGGGTAACCCTTCTACACTGTTGGTGGGACTGTAAATTGTTGTAGCCATTATGGAAAATAGTATGGAAGTTCTTTAAACCACTACCATATGACCCAGCAACCACACTGGCAGATACATACTCAAGAAAATGGAAATTAATGTGTTGAAGGGACACCTGTATTCCTATGTATATTGTAGCTCTATTTACAAAAGCTAAGAGTTGGAACCAACCTAAATGCCCATCATTGGATGACTGGGTACAGAAAACGTAGTATATTTATCCAAGGAAATACTACTATGCCATTAAAAAATGAAATGTTGCCATTCACAGTAATATGGGTGAACTTAGAGAAAATTATGTTGTGAAATAAGCAAGGCACAGAAAGAGAAATACCACATGTCCTCACTTATATGTGGAAGTTAATAAATAAATAAATAAGCAAACAAATTTAAAAAGAAAAAAATGCAACAATCACAGCAATATGTTGAGCTTCTTAAGAGAAGAGAACAGAACTGAGGTTGCTAAGAGTGGGAAAAGGGGAGAGGGAGCAGGGGAAGGGAGGAGTTGGTAAAGGGCCACAAAATTTGATTAGATTGTATAATGCAGAATATACTAATTATTTCTGATTTGAACATCACATATTGCACACTGGTATTCATATTCAATACAGTACCCCACCTATATGTACAACCAACTATGTTCCAAGAAAAAATTTTAAAATGAATATAAATAAAAAATAAATTAAATTAAAGAAAGAATTTGGGATAATCACTAAAATAAAATGTAGGCCTAAATATTAAAAAAATGAAATAAAATTATAAAACTTTTTAATCTCTCAAGTAATCAGAAAAGTGAAAGTAGAACCCAAGGAGATACAATATCATATTCATCAGGTGAGTAAAAAGTAAGGTATTTGATAATGACGTGGTTTGGTGAAACTTTAAAGCAATAGAAACTCTTTCATACAGTTATTGGCAGTATAAATAGTTACAAAAATTTTGTAGAAAATTTTTCTAGAAAGATTAAAGTCAACATTTATACATCTTTGACTTAGCTATTCCAACTCTTACAGTGTACCAAAAATGCACTCATAAGTGCACATACAAAGTTTGAAATTTAAGACATAAATCATTCTTTATTTTCAGGTTACATGATTATGTGTATAGAAAATCTGAGGGAATATACAAACAACAGAACTAACAGATGAATTTAGTAAAGTGACAGGTTAAAAGATCCCTTTGCTGGGTATATACCCAAAGGAATGGAATCATCATGTCAAAGAGATACCTGCACTCCTATGTTTATTACAGCTCTATTTACAATAGCCAAGAGTCAGAATCAACCTAAACGTCCATCGACAAATGAATGGATAAGGAAAATATGGTATATATGCCAATGGAATACTACTCTACCAAAAAAAAAAAAAAAAAAAAAAAAAAAGAAGAAGAATGAAATCGTGCCATTTGTAGCAACATGGATGAACTTAGAAGAAATTGTTATGCAAAATAAGCCAGGCATAGAAAGAGAAATACAATATGTCCTCACTCATAAGTGGAAGAAGAAAGAAAGAAAGAAAGAAAGAAAGAACGAATGAAAGAAAGAAAGAAAGAAAGAAAGAAAGAAAGAAAGAAAGAAAGAAAGAAAGAAAGAAAGAAAGAAGAAAGAAAGAAAGAGGGAAAGAAAGAAAAAGAAAGAAAGAAAGAGGAGAGGAGAGGAGACAGAAGAAAGAAAGAAATAAAAAGAAGGAAGGAAGGAAGGAAAGAAAGAAAGAAAAGAAAAGAAAAGAAAGAAAATCACAATAATACCTTAAATTTTCCAAAAAAAAAGAGACCAGAATTGTAGAGAACAGAGGTGGGAAAGGGGAGGGATTGGGGGTTGGTGAGAAACTAGTTAAGGGTCACAAAGATTGATTATGTTTTGTAAATATGAGTATACTAATTATCCTGATTAGATCACCACATATTGCACACATGTACTGATATTCAATTCTGTACCCCACAAATATGTGTAATCAATAAAAAGATTAATATACAAAATATTAACTCTGTATCTACCAACAATTGTTACAGGACAGACTGCTGAGAAACCAGGCATCACTTGGAGGGTTGGAGAACTCAAAGATGTATTACACCGGTGGGACCAGAGGAGTTCACACTCCAAAGTCTGAGCTACAACTCCAGGTTTGCAAAGGGTTATATAGGTTCCATTCTTCTGGGGTTATAGGTTTTGTTTTCTTGGAATCCATGCTGCGGGGGGCTAAGCTGATACAAAAGGTTGTCAGTGTAACAAAAGCAAAACAAAATGCAAAAATACAGGTATGAAACAAAAAGCTGAAGTCTGGGTTTGTCTATACCCGAATAAACAATTAGAAAATGAGGCTTTAAAATCACAGCTTTTAACACCATTTAAAAATGCCTAAAAATACATTTAACAAAAGATGTGTAATACTTCTAGAAAACATTGCTGAAAGAAATTTTTAAAAACACAAATAAATAGAAATATAGACTATGTTCATACATTGAAAAACCCATTATTTTAAGATATAAATTTTCTTCCAAATTGATTCTATTTATTTGTTTATTTATTAAAAATTTTTATTGAATAAAAATTGATTATACATATTTTTGGGGTTCAACATTGAGATATGTTCATCAAATAAATATTACTAGCATGTATATTGTTACAAATCATAATTATTCTTTATACCCCTTGTCCAATCGCTCCCCATCCCCTTTTCCCTCCCCCTCCCCCCTCTAATCACCCTAGATTTCTTCTCTCCCTCTGAAAGAATAATGGTTACTCTGTTGATTTGCTGCCCAAATGATCTGTCCAATGCTGACAGGCATGATCAGGTCCCCCAATACAATCATAGAGAAGATGCCTCTTCTCTCACTCTGAAATGGACTTTGTGGAGAGAGACATATTCCTCCTTTCTTTATCTCTACTGGTGACTCTTCTTTTGTCAATGCACTCCAGTGGCTGGCAGCCCATCTGCATGGTGGTTGTGGTGTCTGGCCAACTTTGTGGCAGCCATGGTTATTGTGGTGGCTGTGATGGGCCACCCACATGGAGGAGATGATTTTGGCATGCTCCTTGGTGCTGGTGGTGTGCCTGGTTGTGGGGAGTGTCTGATCCCTGGCTCCATACCCTGGGACCCCAGGTGGGACCCGAGGTGCTGGTGAGGTGTGCCTGGTTGTGGAAGGGGGTTCTGGTCCCCAGCTTCATACCCTGGATACCCCAGCAGGACCCGACATGCTGGCGAGGTGTGCCTGGTTGCAGAAGGGGGGTCCAGTCCCCTTCTCCATGCCCCAGGGCCCTGGGTGGGCCCTGAGGCACTGGCGCAGTGTGTCTGGTTATGGGAGGGGGGTCCAGTCCCCTTCTCTATGCCTTGGGTCCCTGGGCAGGCCCTGAGGCACTGACGCAGTGAGCCTTGTTGTGGGAGGGGGGTCTGGTCCTCTTCTCCATGCCACAAGTCCCCAGGTGGGCCCCAAGACACTAGCAAGGTGTGCCTGTCTGTGGGAGGGGAGTCTGGCCCCTGCCTCCATACCCTGGCACCCCAGGCAGACCCTGAGGCATTGGCAAGATGTGCCTGGTTGCAGGAGGGGGATCCAGTCCCCTTCTCCATGCCCCAGACCCCAGCAGGCCCCGAGGTGCTGGCACAGTGTACCTGGTTGTGGGAGGTGGGTCCAATCCCCTTCTCCATGCGTTTGGCACCTGGGTGAGGTCCTGAGGTGCTGTCATGACATGCTTGGGTGTGAGAAGGAGGTCCAGTCCTCGTCTGCTAGCCCTAGGTCCCTGGGTAGGCTCTGAGGCATTGGTGGTGTGCCTGGACATGGGAGTGGGGTCCAGTCCTGGCTCCAATCATTGGGTTCCTGGGCAGGGCCCCGAGGTGCTGGTCATGTGAGTGGTTGTTGGCTGGGGTCCTGCCCCTGGTTCCGTGTGTCATGTCCCCTAGTGGGCCCCAAGGCATTGCTAACTAATTTTTTGTCCTTTGCTTACTTCTAACATGGGAGAATTTCCTGTGGGAACCAGTACTTGAGCTGCGTGGTTGAGTAAATTGCTGCTTTGCTGCTAGGGAAGCCGTTTAGTGCAGCTCAGGGTTTAATGGTTGACCTTATAGGTACTTCTGGCTCTCCAGATACTCGGTGCACCTTGGCTGTGTAGAAACTCTGATCTGGGCCTGACTGTTTTCATCAAACTGCACCCCATGCAATTCTGCATTCCCGACCAGTCTCCTCTGAGTGGTCCTGCACTAATTGGGGGTAGATCAGCTGTCCTTGCTATGTCCCAGTTTTCTCCTGGTGGGCCCATCTCCCCCACCGCCCATGCTACAAACATTTCCCATGGGACAGGCCCTGCACAGGTCCCTTGCATTGACTCACCGGCCTCTGAATGGCTCCCCTTTTTCAGCTGTTCTGGCTCCTCGCTCCTGAATGGGTCCATTGGAACCCTATTAGTGGTCTTGGTGTCCTGGAGGCCACCAAAGTCCTCTTCTCGCCTTCTGCCTCCAAGTGACTCCATCTGAAGGGCACAGCTGCAGCTTCTGCTGGCTCCTGCTCCATGAGCTCCAGCATTAAAGTGCCACAGACCGAAACACTAAGAGCAGTATTTTCTTTCTCTCATCGTGGTTTCTCCTGCCTTCATGAGTTCCATAGGTCTCTCCTCCTCTTCACCTGAGCTCCAGCGGCCCCAGCTTGGCTGAGATTACATTTTTATAGTTTAAATTCGTTGATGTGTGGGAGAGAGTGACACTGGGGACTTTCCATTCTGCCATCTTGACCGGAACTCCCAAATTGATTCTAGATTCAATGCAACTCCAATCAAAATTACATCAGTCTTCTTTAAAAATAGAAATTGGCAAGCTAATTGCAAAATTTGCATGGTAATGCAAATGACATAGAAAAATAACAAGGCAATCATGAAGAAGATAAACAAAATTAGAGGGCTTACACTCTCTGATTTCAAGCCTTACTCTTAAGCCACAGTAATAAAGATAGTATGTTATTTGCAAAAGTATATCCAAGTAGATTGGTAGAAATGAGAAGAGTCCAGAAATAGAGCCACACATGTCATAGGTTACTTAAAAAAAAAAAAAAAATCTTCTCAGTAAATGTCCCTGGAAAAACAGGATATCCATTACATATTATTATTATTATTTATTTTTATTTTTATTTTTTTGTCTTTTTGTGACCAGTAAGGGGATCACAACCCTTGGCTTGGTGTCGCCCACACTGGGCTCAGCCAGTGAGCGCACCGGCCATTCCTATATAGGATCCGAACCCGTGGCGGGAGCACCGCTGCACTCCCAAGCGCTGCACTCTCCCGAGTGCGCCACGGGGCCGGCCCATTACATATTATTTTTAAAACTACATTTATTAACTCATTTGAGTCCTCACACAACCATATGAGGAAAATATTAATACTATTTTCATTTTTGCAGAGAGGGAAATGAGGTACAGAGGGGTTATAACTTGCCCAAAGCCACACAACTCCTGAGTAGCAGAGCCAGAATTAGAACTGAGGCAATACGGAGAGTTTAAAGGAAGTCATCATGATGGAGGATGACTTTCCAGAAGCAGCTGCTTTTGACCTGGGAAGGATGGAAAATGTTCATTTGGGAGACAATTTTCCTTCATGATTTTCTCTGGTTCCCTTTTCTTTATATCTTTCTGGATGAAAAGGGTCTTCACTCCAATTATCTCCCATTTAAGGGGTCATGCCCCTAGCCAGGCTTCACTGACCCTGAATGAGAGGCTATTAGAATGAAGACTTTGAGCAGGGAAATATAATCACAAGTCATCCAATATGAAATAGAAAATTTGAATAGGTATGTAACTATTAAGAAAATTGAATTTATAATCCCCCCCCCCAAAAAAAAATCTTCAGGCCCAGATGGTTTCACTGGAGAAGTCTACGAAGTGTGTAAAGAATTAATAAATTCTACATAATCTCTCTTCCAGAACACTGATTTAACATGGTGCTGGAAGTTCTAGCCAGTGCAATAGGCATGAAGAGAAAATCGAAGTCATAGAGATTAGACAGGAAGAAATTAAACTGTTCCTATCTGATGATAGCAGGATTGTCTACATAGAAAATTCAAAAGAATTTACAAAACAAAATAATGATAATAAATAATAAATAAAGGGACCTCAATCTAAGACTGAATGTATCCAAAATCGACATGAAATAGATACATGAATCATGGACTTAAATGTAAAAGATGAAATTATAAGACTTGGAAGACAACAGAAGAAAACCTTTAAAAACTAGGTAACGGAGAAAAATTCTTAGACTTGTCAAAAGCAAAATTAATAGCAGAAAAATTAGATAAAATGAACCTCATCAAAATTAAAGGTTTTGCTCTGTGAAAGATGCAACGAAGAATGAAAAGACAAGCTACAGAGTAGAGAAAATATATGCAAACCACATATCCAGCAAAGGACTGGTATCTAGAATATATAAAGAGCTCTCAAAACGTAACAATCAAAAAAGAAACAATTCACTTAGAACACAGACAGCAGTCATGTAGAGAGATCTCACTGAAAAGGATGCTGGATGGTAAATAAACACATGAGAAGTAGTTTGATATCACTAGCCACTAGGTAAATGCAATGAGATATCACCACACATACATGAAAATGGCTAAAATAAACAGAACACCGAGATGATCATGAAGATGTGGAGAAACTGAATCGATCATATATTGCTGGTGGGAATATGAAACGGTAGAATCACTCTGGAAAATAATTTGGCAGTTTCTTCAAAACTTAAACATGCAACTACCATATGTCCCAGAAATTGCACTCCTGGGCATTTACCTCAGAGAAATGAAGACTATGGTTACACAAAAACCTGTATACGAATGGCCACAGCAGCCTTATTTGTAGTAGTCAAACACTGGACACAATGTTGATGTACCTTAATGGATAAATGGTTAGACAAACTGTTAATGGTTAAACATACTTACCATAGAATACTACTCTGCAAAATAAATAAACAAATAAATAAATAACTGTTGATAAATGCGAGAGCCTGATTTAGTCTCCAGAGCATTATGGAGTGAAAAGCCAATCCACAAAGGTTGCAGGCTTGAGTCCACTTATATAACATTCTGGAAATGGCAAAATGATGGAAATGGAGAACTGAATAGTGGTATCCAGGGATCAAGAAAGGAGTGGGTACAGGAGGAAAGAGCGTGTGGTTATAAAAAGGCAACATGAGGGGTTCTTGCAGTGATAGAAATGTTCTTTGTCTAGACTGCATCAATGTCAATTTCCTGGTTGTGATATTTTACTACACTTTTGAAGGGTATTACCATGGGGGCTTACTGTGTAAAGGGTACCCATGATCTCTCTATTTCTTATAACTGCATGTGAACCTATAGTTATCTCAAAATAAAAATTTTATTAAAAATGTAAAGTGATCAATAATCTGCCTTCCATAGACAAAATCTCCATGAAGACTTATGTCTTCCTGTATATTACCACACTAGCATGGTGCTGAGAATAGCAGTTGCTAAGTATGAATTTGTCAAGTGAACGAATAAATTGTACTACCATTATTTTGTTTTGCTTAAAAAAATTGGAGAAAATATCTGAGGGGCAAGGTACCAAAATCCTGACAGATAAAAAGTGGAAAAAACAGGGACAATTTACACACACACACACACACACACAGAGGGAGGAAGACAGAAAGGGAGGGAGAGAGAGAAAGAGAGGGGGGCAGAGGGAGAGAGTGAGAGAGAGAGGTTTCTCAACATTTGGAAAATATTCAAAATTACTCACAATGAGACAAATGCAATTTTTTTTTTTTTTAAAAGTAACATCTTGAAATGGTGGTTGGAGAAAACAACAAAGCAGGGCAACATATTCTGTTGGTGTGGCTGTGAAGAGTTAGTCCCTTCCATACAGTGCTGGAGAAAATGCAAACAAGAACAACCACTGTGGAGACGAATTTGGCAGCACCTAGTGAAACTATAAATGCACTTGCATTTTGACCTCGCAATGACTTCTGACTTCCAGAAATCTACACTCAAGACACACCTTCAAAAATATGAAAATACACATGCACAAGGTTATTCATTGCAGCATCGTTTTAACTTACAAAATATTTGAAACAAACAATTGTTGATGCATAGAGGATTGATTAAATAAACTGTTATATCCACAAAATGAAGTGCTATGCAACTGTAAGACAAATGGGGAAAATCTCTATGTATTAATAGACAATAATTTCTATGATATATTGTTAAATGAAAAAAGGAATGTCCAAAAGACTATCTATATTGTGCCACCTTTCATGTAAGAAAGAAGTGGATAAGCAAAAATATATATGTGTCTCCTCATTTTGAGCAATAGTGTTACAGGAGGGATAAATAAGAAATGAAAGAGATTGGTTACCTTCAGAGGGTGGGTGGCAATGGGGTAGAAAGGAGAAGAAAAGGGAATGGGGTAGTAGGAATAGTGGAATAGGATAGTGATATCTCTCTCACCATATTTTTTTTTTTACAGCTCCTACTTTTAGAACAACGGTAATTGTTCTAAAATAATAAATTCAAATACACCAGGATGTAAAACTGAAATTGGACATGAACTGTAACAAACGAATGTTACTGTTTTACAAATAAATTACATAATCACAATGAAGGGATGGGGAAGACAAGAACTTGTGTAACTGGAAAACAGTATTTTGATTGTGTGTTCTAAGGCTCATGGCAAAATTAACTGCACACAAACATTGTATTCTAGTTAACAGATGTATTTCTCAAAGAGGCATGGGTTAGCAATTGTAGAACTACTTTAATGTGTACCAGTATGGAACAAACAAGTAAATATTGTGGATAATGAAAACGAGGTGTGTCACTGCCGGAGAAAGAAGTAACAAACACCGAAAGGGGGAAGGTTGTAATGAGACTGTGGTGCTGGGTTAGAATCAGATGTTCCAGTACGAACTTATGGTTCTTAGTATATATGCAAATATATCAAAACAGAAATAGATAAAGATGTGTGGTATGTGCATGCCAGAAAATCCGCATAAATTTCCAAGAAGGCCTAGAAGGGGTGATGCTCAAGTATCAATGAATACACCCAGCACCCAGATCTTGCTTTCTAAATAATCCAGGTTCTGAAATATGACTAATTCTAGAGCTGAGGTGAGAAAAATACAGGATGAGCCCTAACATCTCGTGGTGCCTAAAAGAAAATGCTCAACAAATGACAAGGGTATGTTGAAAGGACCCAGAAACCAACCTCAGTGCCCAAAACTGAAACAGTCTGAGCAAGAAAAGAAACAGTGAGTGTTGGATTGCAATTCATAGGAAGGATAAATATCTACAGCTCTATTGTGATATAAATTATTGAATAAATACTTGGGGAAGAAAGGACAGCTCTTCCTCACAGTAGGATTCCAATTAACACATGTAGAAGATCTGAAGAAAACAGAAAAATCACCATGAGGTCAATACCACAGTAACAATTATTGTAGACAAAAATCATCAATAAATACTAAATCAGTGGATGAGAGTATGATAAAAGACAGAGCATTTGCTGAGTCTCAAGGAATCTTGTCAAAAATATGGATTCATTACCAAGGGAAAGAAAGTAACTGTATAGTGGAGAAATCCTGAAGATATTACCTTAACAAGTTAATCATGATTATCATCGATAATAAGACCTGTCTATCTATACCACATACACCTGCACTGAGAGGAGAATAATGATCCTATAGTATCCTTGCCAAAAAAATGTAACCTGCATCTAATCATGAGAAAATATCAGACACATCCAAACTGAGTGACATTCTACAAAACAGCTGACAGTACACTGCGAAAGTGGAAATCACAAAAGACAAAGCTGGAGAAACTGTCACAGATTGGTGGGGACCATGGAGACATGAGAACTCCATGCAATGTGGGATCCTGGATTAGATCCTAGCCCTGAGAAAAGTACATTAGTGGAACACCTAATGAACTTCATATGAGGTTCTGTAGATCAGTAAGACAACCAGTGTTAACTCCTGGTTTCCATATTTGTACTGTGGTTATTTGAGATGTTAATATTATGCAAAACTGGGTGGAAATTATATGGAAACTCTCCACTATTTTTGCAACTTTTCTCTAAGTCTAAAATTATTTTTAAAGGGTTAATTAAAAACAAATAAATTGAGTGAAATTGGCCCAGTAAACCATTTCAATTGTATAAAATTGTTTTGGGAAAATGTTAGATTAAGCTTGTGGCCTTCTCATTTAAGCTCATAATCTTAAGGGAGACTTCACAAAGAATTTAGAGTAAAGCGAGGAGAAACAGAAAAATAATGACACAAATATGTCTGTAAGGGAATTTGGATGCTGTTGTTGGCATAACAGAACTGACTAGAGGCAGATATACCAGACATCTCCCAGGTATTTTAGCATCCTGATTGCCAGGTGTTATGAATTGGAGGCTTGTGGCCTCCTCAAAATTCACATGTTGAAATCCTAAGCCCCAGTGTGATGGTGTTAGAGGGTGTGGCCTTTGGGAGGTGATTAGGTCATGAGTGTGGAGCCTCATGAATGGGATTAGTGTCCTTATAAGAAAGAGGAAGAGACACCAAACCTTCCTCTTACACAAGAGCACAAAGAAGAGGTCATCTTCATGAGGTCATGTAAGTGCATCTAAAGGGTGGCTGCCTACAAGCCAGGAGAAAAGGCCTCAGAGTAAAACCTACCATAGGCTGGGTGACTTCATAGAAATTTATTTCTCAATGTTCTGGGGTTCACGATCAAGGTGTCAGCAGATCTGGGGTCTGGTGAGGACCGGCTTTTTTGCTCATAATTGGCACCTTCTCACTGTGTCCTCATGTGGTGGAATAGACAAGGCAGCTCTCTGGGGACACCCAGTCCATGCTATTTTGTATGGCAGCCCAAGCAGACTAAGACACCAGGGAGACTGTGAGTCTGGACTAAAAAAATCTACAAGTATTGGAGACTCTGCTCCCAATTTTTCACCATCAGGAGGAGGGCTCATAATGGCATGGAGGGCCCAGGGAAGGTGTGTGCCCACTTCAGATGGACCAAGGGAGATGGTGGAATCAAAAGCAAGGAAAGAGCCAAAAACTATGGGACCACTCACAGTGCTGTCACTCTCAAGAGGAGGGTCAGGCCTTCTCTGTCCTCATTGCTCTGCTCTCTTCCTCTCACAGCAGTCCACAGTGCCCTAACATCATGACAGCTCCTGGAGAAGTGACTTGGGAATGGCTTTATTACTGACACACTGAGTGTGTCAGAAGAAGCTACAATCACAAAATATCAGGGGCTCAACACGATGGAGGTTTGGTTCTTGCCCACATCATAGAACAGCGTGTGCTGTGGGAGTGGCCCCAGCTGCAAACGTCAGTGTGTGTGCAGGATGCCATGAGGGGTTTGAGAGGGTCAGACCTGAACACGACACTGACCAGGTGTTGCTCTAATATGCCACTGGCCAGAATGCTCTCACACAAATGCCCCTGACTGAGAGAGCAGCTGGGGAGCGTCACTCAAGTGCCCTTTTTGAGGAGCATCTACCTGTCTCTGTCACACAGCAGACCCCAGACCTGGGATGGGGGGCAGGTTCCAATCTAGCCCCTTTCTTTCTGACATTGTCCACTTAAAACCTCAAATGCAATTTTTTTCATTCAAAATTATATCTTTGAAATACATCAATACATATAGATCTGCTTCATTAATGCTCATAGATCTGTTCATTTATTTAAACTGCTGTATTTGTAGTCCATGAATATTCATAACCAACGAAAAAAGATAAACTGCTATAAAACATATCATAGTATGACTAAACCTCAGTTTAATCTTTCTTTTATAGGTGAGAAAATTGGTTATTTTTAATGTTTAGCTATCAAAAACAAGGCTGCTATGAGCGACCTTTATATATCTTCCTGTGGCCATATAGGAACTCTTAGTTTATACATTTTTTATGCATAAAAATACTGCATAATGTGTATACAAATTTATATATATATACTACAAATATTATACAATGCATGGTAATTTCATACACTAATTTCTTAATAGCACTCTGAGGAAAAAGAGAGGAAAAAAGAAAGAGGTAAAACAGAAACAAGCTAGAAATTTTAAATTGCATTTCTTTTTATTAAAAAGCCAACAAAATATGACCAAGTATTAACATATGTTCAATAGGAGTAGTGGATAGTAGTCTCTGTTATTTCCAGCATGTTTAAACCATTTAATAATCAGAAAAATGTACTGCCAGCTGAATTTTAACCATCTTAACAATTGCTGACCCCATATAGTTTCATCAGATGAGTTCTCAGCCCTAGCCACCAAATCTCTCCTCACCAACTTGGGGTCCATTCTTCACATTTCATTGCAAATTCAACTTGCAGCCTCCTGCTTGACCTTCAAAGCCAGCAAGACAGGCCTAGAAGGAGGTCAGACAGCTATTACCAGCCAGATCTTTTATTTCTGTGCCAGGAAACAAGCTTAGAGGAGACATTTTCTAGCCTCTGAGGTTGGATTTCTGATGTACACAGCTGGAGCACACAAATTGAAATGTGCCAGGATTTGGTTAATTGGGGGCGCAACAGGTATAATTCAGTTGTGTGCTCAATTTTATAGCCTCTGTTTTTGGAAGGCAAAAATAAATAAGTTACTATGAGCGTAGAGGCACAGTAAAGACCGTGGGATAATTTTACCCCATCATTTAATTATGAATCTTTCAGCACAGCTTCCTCTTTGCCAGCCTTGAAACCCTGAATTTCATTATGGCAGCAATAAGAGTTTTCTCTTCTTTTTAATTAAGTTTGCTTTTCGATTTAGAACCAATCACACTGGCAGATGCTTTAATTTACTTTGACGTCCAGATTTCACTCTGCACCTATCCCCTTCTTGCTTCTGGGAACTTGTACATGAGAAAATTGTCCAGGGATGGATAGGCTGCACTAAAGCACTTGGGGAATATCAATGAATCAGGCTGGGTTGAGAAATATTTCCCTGCAGGCACCAGCCTCTCTTCCCATGGAGGGAAACAGTCAACTCTTTTGAGAGGCACAAACTCATCCCTGTCACTTATCTTCTAGTGCCTCATATTGCAGCAGAATCTCTATGTACATTATCAGAAATTCTTACAGCAATTCTGCCTAGTATATATGAGTATCCCCATTCTGTAGACAAGAACATCGAGGCTAGGGGAAGTTCAAGCTCCCCTATTTAGTGCACAGCAGACACAGAAAGGAAACACAGGTAGGTCTGAAAGCCGCCAAGCCTACCGTGCACATTATCTGGTTGGTTTTAGGGGAAATAGAAATAAATTTATTGTGCAACTAAGACAAGGCAACATTAATATTGAATACAATATTAAATCTGTTTTAACCTATATTGAACTTCCACCAACTTAGCATGTAATCAATTTCAAGCTAGGTGACTACAGGAGACCAGGTTAACAAATGATTTTTTTTTAATGTCCTGTGGTAGGATAGAGGGTATTTACCAGTTCAACCACCTCACACAGGATCTATGTCCTGCATATCAAAATTGGTTACTTTCTACACAGTAGAATTTCAGGGGAACAAACCAATTCTGGTGTATAATTCCAGGTCTGACTCATTATAACAAGGAACAAAGCCCTTCATTCTACAATGACAAACTTACAAGCAAATAACCTTGAGAGAGACACAAATTTTCTATTAGCTTATCCCTTAACCAGACTACAGTATAGGTAGGTAGAAGAGCAAAATAGTGCCCTCTCCTTTTGGGGAGAAGAAAGGAAATATAGGGTCTTCATTCTTTCATCTTCCACCTGCCTAGGAAGGCTTTCAGATTCTTCTTTTGTATTAGGTTGACATCTCTGAGATCAGCACAGCACAAATTTATCCTTAAGTGTCTCCACACACCACAGCAAAAGTTCTTACAAAGAATTGAAAGAGCTTTGGTATTTGAGGGAAGGACAAGATGTGTGCGTGTGAGTGTGTGTGAGTGTGTGTGGTGGCATGCATGTGGACACACAGTATTTACTGCATCTTTGAAATGAGTAGATATCAACAGTCTCATGTTTTGCCAGTGAGTGAGGAGAGGGATGTAGACACCAGGTGTCTCTCTCCACCAGCTCATGGAGCCAGCCAAAGGAATCCTGGCATCTGGTTCAATATCCAGCTCCATTACATGTCTGTCTTTATCTATGTGCCCCAGAGGGAAGATGTGATGTATCATTGCAATGCTACAAAGGTCACCAAGGAAAAGAAATTTGGAACCCCCACATCTTTATTTCTGAAAGGATATAAAACATGTAGAGGCAGAGTGGGGCTTCCACCTTACAGAGAAGCCATGAGGACTCCTTTCCAAGGAAGAAACACATCAGAAGATATTTACATCTGGTCCAATCCATGATAGATAAGACAGGAACATACTCCCTTCTATCCTATTACTAAGACATTTCCTAAAATAGCTAGGCGTATAAAAAAGCAAGTCCTGAGGCTCTTCTCATAACGTGCCTCAGCAGATAGCTCCTTGGCCTGACGTTTAGCCCAGCCATTGCTGTCAATGGGCTGTACAGATGCAACCTGACAGCTGTTCCCCTTGGAGGTAGTATGTCTCTATCACCTTTTGCTCAGGGGTTTCTCTGCCTCTACGTGCAATTCCTTCAAGAACCCATTTGGATGTTATGGCAAAAGGTCAGAGTCTAAGTGATATAGGAAGTGCTCAGTTTCCCTGGGCTAGGGTTTCAAGACACAGCTGTGGGTTTCCTGCCACTCCCTGAGGTCTCAGGCCCTCTCTTCTGGGCTCTCCCCTAGAGGAAAGTTACTATTGCCAGTTAGACCTATTTTCAGCACCAACACTGGGAAAAATGAGACCACAAGGGGTTGGCTTGTGCAAATCCAGTGGCTGGACATGCTCAATAGAGAGCACAGAACATTCTTGAATATGCCTGGTGCATGCAACAGGGTCTGACCAATGAACATGCTCCAGGAAGAGACCAACTGAGCATGTGCAAGACTAAATGTTACATAACTGGGAGCCACCCCCCCTATTGAATATTCATTAGATAGAGAAACTATAGAAGCTGAATCCCAGGTGAAGGCGGGGTTGTTTCTCACTTTCCTGGAGGTGGCCAGCACTTCACTGGCTGAGGTGTGTGTACTTTACTTTGTATCAAACTTGCTTTCAGCAAGTGGCTGCTTGCTCTCTTGAGCCAGGCTCCATTTTGTACTGAACTTTAAGTATGTTTTTCTTGCTTTTGTGTTAGACTAGATGTCTGTACTGAACTTACTTTTGTATTAAACTTGGTGTGGCCCTGCTCAGTCTCTGGAGCTAGGCGGCACTCTCTGTGGAACCTGTATTTCTTATCTGTTATATTAAACTTGTTCTCACTTTCTACTGAGACTCTGCCCTTGAATTATTTCCTGTGGCGGAGTCAAGAACCTGATAAGAGGACTGGGCAGGTTGAGGCTGACTATCGGGCCCCCCTGGACCCTAACTCCAATATCAGAAGGACCAGGGCTTTAACAACTCGTGGGATCACCTTTCAAGGAAGATAGAAGCTACTGCAAAAGTCTCCTCTCCTACCCTGGTTGGACAATTTGCACTGAATTATTCACAGCTATTCAGAAAGACCCCAGAGAGTCAAATCCCAGTTGCTGACAGACAGTGGTGATCAGCTCTGTAACACACTCTCGGATTGGCTTTCATTCTTCCCTATTTCACTTGGCCCAGTCCACCATTCTCATGCTTTGGGGCCAATTCCTAAAATAAAGCACCAGCATGGAACCCCTCAGGTCAGGCTCTGCCTTTCCCAGGAAACTAGGAAAAGACACGTGACATACCAGACACATCATGGTTTCTTATTGCTCATGGGTTTTTGTTTTTAAAGCCAACAGGTCTCCTACAGTGAGGACCAGTGGCCGTGTCTGGACAAAAAAAGTTGGTAGTTGCAATTATTTGAAACTTCCTGCCTCCCATCCTGAAGGTAAACATCAACATTTAACAATTCCCAGCAGAGCTTTGCCATATGTCTAATGCCTTTCAGCTCATTCCAAAACAAAGTTTTCCGATGTAAATTTCCTCCTTTAAGTGTGGCTGCATTTGCAGCTCTAATATTGTGTGGTGGGGGTTTCTCTCCACTATAAATTTTTAAATTATGTAACCATACGCCCACCTCACCTTCTGATGCACAGCTTGATGTTGGAAACTCGGTCTTTGAGCTGCACCCATACTTTCTTTTCATTGTGCCAGGCCAGGGAATGTTCATCAGCAATCCCATCTCCTGGTGGCACCAGAGGGATGATTAATGCGTGTTATTTCTACAATTAGGACTTAATGTTCCCTTAAGTGATTTACTCTGTTAGTTCTGGATGAGTTACTTTTGTTTTTTATACTTTCTCATTACTGATTTGTATTTTTGCCAGCCTTCTTTAAGAGAGTGTAAAACAGAATTGGCACAAAGAAAATTATTGCTAGATATTATTCAAATTGTATCCTAATGCATATATTTTAATTTGCAAGGGGGAGGACAAAGATTCACAAGGTACTATTCACTGCATGACTAAAAGTGCCCTTAATATTTGTGAGGCCAAATTTCTTTACTTGGCCAGAGAGCCCTGTAATTAAGGGGTTCTGAACCCCCCCCTTTGCATTCTTTCTGAGTTTTCTTGGGCACCTCCCAACTTTTAGGTGGCCCGTCATGTTATGCCAAACAAATGCACTATTTCCAAAAATGAAATGGACTTGTTATTACCTAAGTCTGTAGTGCCCCACTTATCACTGAGATGAAAAACTTGGCTGAGGAGCTCACATAGGCTTCTTCATCATTAGAACCACGCTGCTGGTGTAAAACTTTGCACTCGCATCATCACTGCACTCCACAGAACTGTAAAAAGTGGATTTTAATGTAAATGCTTTCTGTAATAGGTAGGTAGAAGGCACTTTTTTTTTTTTTTTTTTTTGCCAACCTGGAAATGTGCATCCTCCCTATATTTACAGATGGACTTAAACAGGGCTAGTTAGGGCTAGTGTTAGCATTAGTACTGTATTAATCAGGGATAGGATTGGTCAGGGGTGTGTGTGTAATTATAGTGTAAGGAATTAGCTCGTGTGATTATGGAGGCTGGTGAGTCCAAAATCTGCAGAGCCAATGTCCCACTTTGAGTCAAAAGCCAGAAGCTGCTGTAGACCAGGAAGAGCCAATGTTCTGGTTTGAAGGCCATCAAGCAGGAAAGAAGCCAAATAACACAGACAAAGCAGAGCCATTGGGAGGCTGCAGTTTATTGGGCACAGACTCATGAAAGCCTGAGTACAGGATAATCCAATTAAATTCATTGCCCACAAATGCATTGGTCCAAGTCTGCTTAAACACTGCCACCCTTGGCAATTCATGTCTAGAGACAAGCTGGAGGCTGAGTTTGCTTGGAGAACCTTTCCATGAGACCCAGAGGTGGATTTAAAAAGAAGTCAATGAAATTTAAGCTTTAGAGTTTATCAGTTGCATGAGCTACATCCAAGGATCTGTACACATTTTAAAATTTATAATGTTGTATTCTTCATAAAATGAAATACCTGAGCATAATAACTTTCAGACTTCACAAAACCTGGATGCACCCCTGCTGAGATCCTATCACAGCAGTCTGCATTCCTCAGGATTATCAGAGCATGCATGGCATTTCAGAATCTATTTTGTATAAGGATTCTTTATGGGGAAGGCTTATCTTTTTACAGTAAAGAAGATCCCATTCATAGTACTCCTAATCACATCTCTAAATATTATGTCAATTGAACAATTGAACAGAAAGAAGTTGTAAAGAGATTTCTGAGGTATTTTCCAAATAAGAGGCAACTTTTAAAAAGAAGCAAGTGAAATTCCATTTGTAGATAGATATTGAAACATAGGAAGGAACCAACTGCTGTAATTGAAAAAAGCAAAAATTCCTGAGCATATCATCAAGTAAACTATCCTGGAACCAGGCACATATACCTAAAAGGCTAAATCAAATTGGCAGCCTACTAAAGATAAATAGGCAAATAATATAAGGGAGTAAACCTGGACTGCCATATTATTTCTCTTTAATATCTAACAAGGTGAACAAATAATGAGCGAAGAAGTAAAATGGTAAAAATATCAACACAAACAAAGAAGACTCATTAGCAGCAACAGGCAAGGAAATTAGATATAACCTTATTCTATCACTTCGGAAAGAAGAAAGAAACAGAAGATTCTGGAATGAGTCTGGACAGCCTAAAAGTTCCCCACTCCTCTCCCTTACCTCCTCCCAGAACCAGAATGAAGTAAGCTAATAAGACAAAACCCTGACAAATTTTGCTAGTGTTCCTCAATCCAGAGAGAATTGGACTAAAGCAGTGATTAGGCTTACAGGTAAAGATCAGATAAAAACCTTTGAAAACAGAGGGCCTAATCTCTGCAAAGGCATACAGGAATTAAAAAACAGCAGGGTTAGCTGTGTTCAGGGCCTCATATTGAATTCACGAATCATTGAAGACCAGCATTCTTCCATCTTTAGAAGAGAATCACCTCTAACTGGTGAAGTTAACCCGGTCAGAGGGAAACAAACTCAGGAGGAGAAGGGCCTGGGGCCACGATGAAGGTGCCTGCAGCCCAACTGGGCTTTCCTTGGCTTCCACCTGGTGGGTTCTAGAGGAGCAGACAGAGCCCAAGTGTGTGATCTCCAAATTACAGTGTGGAGTGGGAGACACAAGTGACTTAGACTGTGAAGGGGAGTCACCAATACTGAATCTATCAAAGTAAATATCATGTCTGAAAGGTTATTAAATATGAGCCAGAAGTTGAGAAGAAAGAATAGCAACTATGCAAAAGCATTATAGGTGGAAGAGAGGTAGGGGGAGAAGAGGCAAGAAGAAAGAAGAAGAAGCAGGAGAAAAGAAAGAAAGAAAGGAAAGAACAGAATATAGGGTACAAAAGCACAGAAAAATATTTAAATATGAAATAGCAGAAAATTTCCCAATCACATAAATATCCTGTGTGCGTGAATGTCGAGAACAATGAAGTAAGTATTTACATAGATTGACGGAAAATACATCAATAAGGAGGTGATGGGAAGTATGAGAAGATGTAGAAGAAAATGAATCCAGGAGGTATAGAAAAAAAGAGTACAGAAAAAATGTGTCTGCAAAGTAACAGTGCCAGAAAACTTTGAAGAACTGTCTATAAATTCTGAAGAAAAGAGAATTGCTTTGGAGACAGAAATCCTGGTGCTGGGCCTGTGGTTCTCAGTGTGGTCTGTAGATGTCTGGGGGATTCACGAGACCATTTTAGTGTGTCCTTTCTCATAACAGAACTGACACTCTACTTGCCTTTTTCACTGAGTCAACATTTGAACCGACAGCACAAAGGCAGCAGTGCGTCAGCTGCTGGTACTAGCCCCATCAGGAAGGAACAGAAAGCTGTACTGTCGGTGCTTGTATACTTCACTACACACTCACAGAAAAACAAATACATTTTAAAAGTCCAGTTTCATTTATACCTTGAATGAAGCAATAAGTATTATTTATTTTATTGTTTCAACCCTGGAGTAGAATCTCGTTGTTACTCTGCCTGATGAAATGAGAGGTACCAAAATGGGAAGGGAGGAAAACATGCATGCTCGTTTCAGTTGTAGTCTGGAACTAGCTGGTTTTTCACATACTTGAAAGATTATTGACACACAAATTATGGTTTTTTGAACTTGAGTATTTGCCCAACATTTTCTCACAAATGAACAAAGTGAAACTCACTTCGAGGAAAACAGCTGACAATATTTGTTGCAAATGACACAATGCAGGCTTTCATGAGAAAATTAAAATTTAAGAAAGTACAAATTTACCACCCTGAGCTTGGCAGCTTTCCAGCATTAAGACTTTTCTGTTGAGCTCAGTGGTGATATTAACAAACATGATTTCATGATATTGTACTAAAATGTGTCAACATTGAGAAGATACTGTTTACTTCAGTGAACAATATTTTTCAAATAAGCATTGTGTGATAATACAAAATTAAGCATGACAAATAATCCCTTCAAAGAGCAAGACAGACTATTAGTTTTAGTGAAACAGAGGCGAAAAAGTTGAGCGATTCTGGACTCCACACTGCAAACAACTTGAGAAACTGCTACTTGCTAAATTTTGGTGTAGTATCAAAGAAGGATATCACTAATTATCTGAAAAGGCTATTAAAATACAACTTCTTTTTTGACTGCATATCTGAGGGAGGCTGAATTTTCTATGTATACTACAACCAAAACAACACACCACAATAGACTGAATGCAGAAAAGAGATGTGACAATCCAGCTGCTTTCTACTAAGGAAGCATTAAATAGAACTGAAAAAAAATGTAAAACAATGCCATTGTCTTCATTAATGTTTTGTTTGTTTTGGAAAGGATAAGGTGAAGAACACTTGGCTGAGTTAATTTGGTTTAGATCCCAAGAGGCAGGAAAGTCCGTCTAAATCCAGGCTACATGTAGCATAAGATTATTTTCAAAAAGACATGCATTTACTGGCTTCTCATGCTGTACTGGTGTAACCAGGTAATACTGAGCAGATTGTAATTAAACAGCATTGCTGTTACTGATCAAAACATACTAGAGCCATTGCTACTGGGAATGGGGTGGGGATAGAGGAGAGGAAGGAGGACAGTGTTGTTGAAGACAACTTGTCATTTATCTATGTTTCTATACAATAGGGAATATATTTTTAGCTTCATTTCCCAGCAGGAATTTATTGTTTCTATCTTCTTTGGTTAGAATGCTCTTCTCATTCCCCCACTGCTCAAAAGTTTTGGTCCTACAAAGAGAACAAAACTACACTCTGGTTAAAATAAAAGACTGCTCTGCATAGACATTTTTCTGAAAAAAAAAAGAAGAAAAATAGGACACACAAATGGCCAACAGGTATATTAAAAAAATAAAGCTGGAAGCATAACTCTACCTGACTTCAAACTATTCTGCAAAGCTATAGTAACCAAAACAGCATGGTACTAGCTGTCACAAAAACAGACACTCAGACCAATGGAACAGAATAGAGAACACAGAAATCAACCCACAAACCAACAGCCAACTGATCTTTGACAAAAGCAGAAGAAAATACATTGGGGAAAAGACCACCTCCTCAACAAATGGTGCTGGGAAAACTGGACATCCATAAGTAGAAGAATGAAACTAGATCTGTACCTCTTAGTATACACCAAAATCAACTCGAAATGGATTACAGACTTAAATATAAGATCTGAAACAATAAAACTCCTAAAAGAAAATGCAGGGGAAACTCTTCAGGAAGTAGGACTGGGCAAAGACTTTATGAACACGACCCTAAAGCATAGGCAACTAAAGGAAAAATAAACAAATGGGATTATTTCAAACTATAAAGCTTCTGCACAGCAAAAGAAACAGTCAACAGAGCAAAAAGATGACCTACAGCGTGGGAGAAAATATTTGCAAACTATGTGCCTGACAAAGGATTAATATCCAGAATACGCAGGGAATTCAAACAACTTAACAACAAAAACACCAAATAACCTGATTAAAAACTGGGCAAAGGAGCTGAATAGGCATTTCTCAAAAGAAGATATAAAAATGGCCAACAGACACATGAAAAAATGTTCAACATCACTCAGCATTAGGGAAATGCAAATCAAAACCACATTAAGTTGCCATCTCACACCAGTTAGACTGGTTATCACCAAAAAGATGGAGAACAACAAATGCTGGCAATGGTGTGGAGAAAGGGGATCACTCTTACACTGTTGATGGGACTGTAAACTGGTGCAGCCATTATGGAAAATGGTATGGAAGTTCCTTAAACAACTCCAGACAGAACTGACATACAATCCAGCAATTCCACTGTTGGTTACATATCCAAATGAATGGAAAGCATCATGTTGAGGAGATACCTGCACCCACACCTCTATTTACAATAGCCAGGAGTTGGAACAACCTAAGTTTCCATCATCAGATGACTGGATAAGGCAAATGTGGTATATATATGTGGTATATATACACAATGGAATATTACTCTGCCATAAAAAGAATGAAATATTGCCATTTGCAGCAGCATGAATGAACTTAGAGAAAATCATATTAGGCAAAATAAGCCAGACATAGAAAGAGAAATATTGTATGTTCCCACTCAAAAGTACGAGCTAAAATAATAAACATAAAAATAAAAGGAAGAAAGAAAGATAAAAAATTTACAATAACTTTCAAAAGGAGAACTGAGGTTACTAGAAGTTGGGAGGGGGAGGGAGGAATTGGTAAAGGGCCACAAATAGCAATGACAGTGTATATTATTGAATATAATAATTATTCTGTTTTCAGTACCACATATTGCTCATGAGTATTGACATTCCACTCTGTACCCCAGAGATATGTACAATCTACTATGTTACAATAAAATTTTTTTTTAAATGCTCAACATTACTAATCATAAGAAAAATGCAAATCTAAACCACAGTGAGTTACGATCTCACACCTGTTAGAATGGTTATTATCAAAAAGACAAAAGATGAATGTTTGTGAGGATGTGGAGAAAAGGGAACTTTTGCACACTGTTGGTGAGAGTGTAAACTAGTACAACCACTATGGAAAATAGTATGGAGATTCCTCCAAAAAGTTAAAAATAGAACTACCATATGATCTAGTGAGAATAAAATATAACTTTAACATACGCAATTTGCTTCTGTACTAATGCTTGCTAAAAACAAGAAAACATAACTAATGCCATTTCAAGTAAGGCAGCTTCTAAGGCGCCAAGCAGGCAGGGCCAGGCACACTAAATTCCAGGAAGGGAGGACACACCACCCGGTTCCAGGGACCAGTTCCTTATCTAGAAGCCGCCTGGCCTGAAAGATAAACGGTTGGGAAATATACTGTCCTTATCGGTGTGCCAGCCCGTGAAAGACCACCCATAAATCTAAAGGTCACTTCAGATAACCCGTAAGCAGTATACAACTCATCCTGTTGCAAAAGTCTGTCTAAAAACTGTATAAAAAGCATCTGTGTTTAGGGCTCAGGGTCGCTTTTGTCTTGAAGACTGAGTGACCCCAGCGTGCTGGAATAAACTCCTTTTGCTTGATTGCAACGGTCTCTGTCTCATGGTGTTTGTGAGGTGAGCCATCCTGATGTGTGGGATTTGTGCACAGTGCATAGGTCTTACACTAGCAATCCCCCTTCTGAGTACACCTAAAGGAAATGAAATCAGGATCTTGAAGAGATATCTGCACTCACTCCCATGTTCATTGCAGTATTATTCACAATAACCAAAATATGAAAACAAGCCAAATATCCACAAACAGATGAATGGATAGTAAAAAATGGTATACATACAATGGAATATCATTCAGCCTTAAAAAAGAAGAAAATCCTGCCGTATATGACAATGTGGATGAATCTTCAGGAAATTATGCAAGGTGACATAAGTCATAGAAGGAAAAATACCATGTGATTGCTCTTATATGAGGCATACAAAATAGTCACAGGTATAGAAGTAGATAATAGAATGGGGGTTACCAGATGGGGGAAGGGGTATGGGGACGTGTTCAATGGATCTAAAGTTAACAGTTATATAAAATGAGTAAGTTCTGGAGATCTGCTGTTCAACATAGTGCCTATAGTTAATAGTAAGCTACTCTGTTCTTTAAAATATATTAACAGAGTAGATATATTAAATGTTCTTCCCACAATGAATCAAGTAAACAAAGGGACACAAGGAAACTATTGGAGGTGATGAATATGTTCATTACCTGGCTTATGTTGAAATAACATGAGTGCATACTTATGCCCACCCTTACTGAAATGTATACATTCATTATGTTCAGTTTTTTTTATATATACCAACTATATGTCAATAAAGCTGAGGGTGGGTGGGAGTAGAGGCTAGAAACAGCACTTGCCCTGGAGCTGATTTTGCTTCAGATCCAATACTTAAGTGGGGGATCCATAGTATTTCTCCATTATGACTGAAGCCCACCAACGTTATGCCATTTAACAGTGAAACTGTAATTGTCTCTTTTTATAGGTGAGAAGCCAGGTAATCAGGGATGCAGAGCTAATTGTCCAGATCACACTGCTGGTATATGAAGAAAAACTTTTAAACACAGGTGTGTGTGGCTCCAAGCTTTGCCCATTCTAATACACTACCACAATGTGCAACACACACAGACACATACACAAACAGACACACCTAACAAATGATTCATTTTTTTAAATAAGGGAACTGAACATTTCCACATCACCCTCAGTAGTCACGTGTTTTGGAGATCTCCCTTCTTTGAACAAGTCCATCACTTTAATTTTATCACTCTGTGGGAAGAATTGGATTCTTGTTTTTAAAGGCACAGTAAAAACTTCCCCGGGAGTCAAGGGGAGCAATTCAAAATGCTGGTGTCTAGGGCCGTTTGCCTCTGTAAATCGCAAACTGGAAATTTTTATTTAGAAAAACTCTTTCATTTCCTGTGAATTTTCACACTGACTTATACGTTGTTTGTGAGATATCTGACATTCAAGCCACTCAAAAGTCAATGGTGTTTATCCACAAACAATGCCTTATTTTATTTTTAGTGTGCTATTATTTTAGAAAGTATCATACAATTCTGCCCATAATGATCCACCATGGATTTTTTCCATAAATTCTCTGTAATAAATTTTTTGTGGGTTAAAATTAATTTTAGAATTGAAAAGCACATCAGAAATTAGACTATGTGCTTAGTTAATTGGCATAATCTGCCATCATAGCTATCAAGGCAAATGATTAGGAAAACCTAGCGAAGACTCTGTATTGATTTTTTTTTTAGGATTCTTTCAGGGAATGCACATCTCAACCTTGATAGACTGCTCCATAAGGAGTTACTAAGTCCATCTTGAAGCTCAGTAGCAACAATTATCATTCTGTGCCAGTTAATAAAAGGCTCACCAGGCTTCATTATTTACAATAGTCTTTATTTACTTTAGCTCATCTTATGGAAACTGTAGCTAAATCCCATCTCCATCCTGCCCCATCACCTTCAAGCAGATACCTAAAATGAAAAGATTATGCAGACTTCTCAGAACCCCCTTAAGCATTGTCGGAAGAGATGGACCAGTCAGTTTTCATAGGTTTCTCATTACTCAACATGTCACTCCACGTTTGTCAATCAGATAGTCCTATTGACTTTTTAATGGAGCTATTTCTAAAGAATTGCCTTTAAACTTTGAATCAACTAAAGACTTACAAGAAAATAGAAATATAGTCTTAACATTTGTTTGTATCTACTCTGTCACCTCTCAGCACAAGATTTAGTACTTTCTAAAATTGGATCACCAGCCTTCTATCCGCAGATGTCCAGATTGACAGTGGATTAAGTGGTCTCCATGGTGGTCATATACAATTATTCGTGTCCCAGGAAAATTTAGCAGCAAAAAAATAAAATAAAATAAATAAAATAAATTATCCACGGCCTCTCACCTAAAGCCATCAGCATAAAGATGTTCTCTAAACTTCCCGAGGATTTGTTAACTCTACTAAATTAGGGAAATGATAATTTTTTGTCTAGGGATTACAGTTTAAGAGAGGTATACTAGTAAGAGCCCTAGCTGTATTTTACAATGACATACTAAGATTAGGGCAATTTCAGGTAGGCTTAATAAGGCACTATTTACAATGGTGTGAACGGGATGTGTACTCGTGTATCTCAAGAGACAGTGCAACAGCCTGAAATGAGTATCTGTGGACATGTAGCCACTCTTCGTCTCCAAGGGCTGAGAGAAGGGAGCAGTTACTGAACAGTGTGTGGAAAGAGTTTGTGAAGAGGGCCATCTTGAGAAAAGCAATGACCCTCATCAAAGACTCATCTGTCCAAGGCTGCTGTGCAGGGGCGGACCTAGGGAATCTTCTTTCTGATCTGCTGATTTCTGGTTGGTTGAACCAGCCAGAAACCACAAGGCCAGAGGCCCAATGACATGTCCATCTGGTGAGCCTTCCAGAACAAAATGAGGGTTAGAAGAGTAGAGGATGGGTGCAGAGTGGCTAACAGAAGTGAGGCAAAAAGTATACCACGGAGACAGCCTCATGCAGGGACAGTTTTCAAGGGTTGAGTCTGAGGCAAGAAAGATGTGTGGGATTAATATAAGGGCATGGTCCTTTGGAGTTCTTGCCATTGGCTGTCATTTGGGTAGAATTAGCCTCAGATAATAGTGTAGTAATAATTAATTGTCTTCACAAAAGCCTGTTCAATGTCTCTCTTTATTATTCTTTAAGACCATATCAAACAAATTCACGTAGACTTCTGGGGGTCAGAGTTGGCACCATCTCCAGCCAAAATCAAGACACAGGGATCAGAACCTGATTCTTACAATGTGACTAGGCGGGTGAGTTGCAGAATCATAAGGGCCCAGAGCTAGGTCAGAGCAAGGTCACAGAGAAGATGCCAATGATTAGGGGGTCTACATTTGTGTCTCCATCCATATATCTATAGCATGTCTGCAGCTAGATGTAGTAAATATCTACTCTTTGCTTTCCTTTAACATCTGTTTATGATATCACTTGAACAGAATAGCTTGTTTTCTTTAAGAAATAAATTATTTCACGCATATTTATTTACATTTATGACATTCTTCAGGGGTGTGTACGTGTGTGGTGTGTGTGTGTGTGCATGTCTTTTTGCTCTTTGGCTGTCAAACTGGCATAACAAACTTTTTATTGTTGTTATTTAGACTGTAATCTCCTGGAAGATAGGAACTATAGCTGCCGGAGACCAGCTCCACAGGATTCGTTGGACCTGAATAGGTGGTGTGGATTCGGTGAAAAAAGAAAGACACGGACCACAGAGGTCTAGTGCAAGTGTGGAGAATGACCACATGAATCTTGCTTTATTTATATGTCTCTACTTAATCTTTTACACATTGATTTATCTTTTAATCAAAACATTTCTTATTTTGTTTCTTTTGAAAAAGAAAGGTTAAAACATTCCAAGGCATTCATGCTGTGATAGAAACATCTACTCATGCATCAATAGTTCATCCCAAAGCCTGTGGCTTGTGGCCAGGAAACTATACAATAGCAACATGCTTGGCTTTAAAACATCAGACTTTCAGTCCGAATCATAAACCTTAACCTTCTTAGCTTACAATTTAACCCCTTTTTAATCTTACTACACTTAATTTTATAACATTGATTAGTTATGGTTAACAACTTAATATTGCTTATACTCTATATTGATCATTTTAATTTATAATCACAATCACAATGTTTATAACATGAATATTATAAAATTTAACTATAAATCTCCATTAAATTTCTATGTTATTGCTACAAGTTTTGTGTTACAAACTGATTTAAACAAAACCTATTAATATCAAAATTTGTTTGTATTTCTCTACTATCTAACTTATTTATCTTATAATGAAACTTTTTATTTCCCTGCCAGTACACTCCGGGAACAGCACAGGGGACAAAGTGAAAAGTTAAATGATCCTACTCAAACTAACAAAAACACACTATATCATTCTTATTATTACTAAGGAAACAACATGTTCTTGGTAAATCAAGTGAAACTGTGGGAATGGGGAAAAACAAAGAAATCTGTAACTGGTTATGATCAAATAGTTGTAAACACCACTGCACTTGGACCCACCATCTCCCTGGGGGATGTGGATTTATAAAAATTTAACACAATAACTTCATTCCACATGCACAAGAGCATGATCACAACTATAGAGCTAGTTATTCTAAAATTATGGGTCAATGCACACACCAGTAACAGGAAAAATCAACAACAAAATTAAATCAAGCCAACCCATACCGGGAACATACATCAAAAACCCCTCTAGTACTGACAATGCCTTTTAAATAAACCAATTAATTTTGATATATTGTTAACATGTTCTTTAAGAAACTCCAGGGCCCTCAAAATCTCCCAAAGCCATACTAAGCCAAAAGGTTAGGCCTTCTAATTCTGGGAAGCCTTGTCAAGTAACCAAAGGTGAACAAACAAGAAATTCCATGGAGCTGTGCCACACGCATGGGACCCCTTGCAGCCTACTGAACAAGGGGTGTTGCTCCTCAGGCTCCCACACCATTCCCTATAGCAGGATGGATTTCAACATGTGGCAAATCTCTCCTGTCTATACCACCAATGCAGAGTCCCTCTCCACTTACTGCACTGGGCTACTCTTCTCACAGCTACCCAGTAAGTTTCTATAAGCTGATTTGTTTACCAGAAGTCTCAGTACACATTTAAGATATCCTGTCTGTTCTGTTCCCAAATCCATCACTTAATTGGTCTCTGACTTTTATTTGAGATGGGTGAGGTGAGACAAAGTGTGGCAACCTGTTTACTTTTTATTCTAAATACAGTTCATAGGAAGTGAAAAGATCAAAGTACATGCTCCAAATACAAAACAAACTCCCAGAAGTTTAATGTACAGATTTTGTCTTGTTGTTTGTACTGTTAAAGGAATAGTCACAGGTATAATAAACCAAACGCTGAAAGAAATTTAAAAAATATATTCTATATCAGAGAAGTGTCTTGATCTTGGCCTGAGACATAGAAGGACTAGGTTCCAGCATAGGATTTTTCAATAATTAGTTGTCTCATCTTGGGAAAGTCATTTAACTTGGTTTTTCAGATGTTAACTGAAGGGGTAGATGGGTGGATTAGTAGATTAGTTTTAACATTATTTCCAACTTCAAAGTTGTGCTTGTAACATAAGTTGAGTGGCAATAGGAAAAATACATGGGGGAAAAATGGCCAGAGAGACATTGAGGAATAGCCAAAAGCACGTAGTCATCAACTGTTAATAATTATAGAGTGCCATCCAAACTTCTACACATATAAGGCTATGATAGTAAATGCTTAGGTAATAACTGACTGGGGGGGGGGGGGTGAATGAATAAGCTCCTTCCTGATAGACATCAAAAACTGAAAAAAGAAAAAAGCATTGAGTGATGGATGAGCCTGAAATTAAACCCAAGATGATGCTAGAAGAGATGTCTAATGATGTGAATTCCTTCCATCCTTGTCAGCTAAATGTCATGGCATCCCTGCTAAACAGGGACTGAAAGCTTGGCATTTAAAGCTCATGAACTACTCAGGAAAACAGCAGATCTGAGATGCCACCGCTCGCTTCATTTGGAAAGGTTATGATAAGGAAAGGTACATTGCTACAGATGCAATAAGTGTAGAATCTTTTCTTTAGGGGCTATGGGATAGAGAGTTGATGGGAGCAGGAGCTTTGAGAAACATAATTTTATTTAGAAAAAAATTTGCTTTTATAGAGGCAGAAAGTTATTATTATCCAAAAATGAACCCCCTAAGCATCCAGAATCCATTTGATTTAATCATGGATCAACAGAGAAACAGATCAACAACACGCATGCGTGGTTTTTAAAAAATCCATGAAGGGTTTCTAGCTCCAGAGTCTACAGTGAGACTTAGAATTTCTCTTTCTTTTCCCACTCCCTTATACCCCACCCTAATACTGTTTCAGAGTATTTAGCCTCACAATTTACACTCCTGGCCAGCACTTTTCTTCATCTTATTCCCTTTCTCTATATTTCTTCATTACATAGCTCAGAATGACTTTTTTTTTAAGCATGAAAGAAGATCTATTTAGGAGTTGGGGGAGAAGAACTGGTGGAACTGGTGTGGCAACTCCAGGGTTGTCTTTGACGCTCTGCTAAGGAAGGGTAGAGACTGAACACCATCCTGCTAACTATTACATTACCAGTGCCCAGCAGAAGGTAGTATTCATCCTAGATGGTTAAAATGAGGAGAAGCTAATGAAACCACTAGGTATGGAAGTGTGGGTAGGTAAAAGGAAGAAAGTTGTGGCAGCCAGAGACTATCACTATCCCTTGAGCTGTAGCCACAGGAGGAGGAAACAGTGTCCCTGGAGTCCAGCAGGAGCAGGAGTCAAGGAAGAGATGCCCCAACCTTCCTCCTGCCCACTTTTCTACTGCTGTGCTTCCCAGAGGCCAACTGGCAAGAGGGCCTGGGTGATATGGTGGGCAGGGGTCAGCTTCCCATGGCACAGAGCAGAGAGAGCAAAGAATGGGCAAGGAGGAGACAAACAGAATAAACAGCAAGCCATTTCCCTTCCATGTCTGCATCAGCCGGAAATCCTGGCTGCCTCCACAGGGACAAATGTTGTAATGCATGTAGAGTCCCTTTTCTTTCCTTTGTTACCTTTCTTAGACTACATCGGAGCCCAGATCTCAGTCTGAGCTTGAAGACAAGTACTGCAAGAGCCCCTCTGAAGGATGTTCAGAAGGCACCTCCTTGACTGCCTAGACTGTGGGCCGATGGCCACCAGGCCCTCACTTGCGCCAGCTGTCTTGCTGTCCTGCAGCTGCCCAACTTTTCATACAATCAGTGCAACCAGAGCCCCTGGGAGTCTCCACATCTCTGCAACATTTGCTTTTATAAGACTGTGTGTTTTGTAAAACTCCACGTCTTGCAATATGAGTTTTCCAAGGCCCTGAATTATGGGGGACAAAGATGGTGTGGAATTTCCATTAAGGATCTACAGAGATTTAAGCTTGGGACTCAGGGCTTATTGGAGCCTAGATTCAGACTAAGGTCAACATTCTTTCATCTTATTGTATGTTCTGAGATTTGGGGATGCTAGCCTGGGTACCCTAACCATCATTTATAGTAATGTTTCAATGGGGAAAAAAAAAATTCCTGGGGCTGGCCGATTAGCTCAGTTGTCTAGGACACTGTATTATATAACACCAAGGTCAAGAGATTAAATTCCTATACTGGCCAGCTGCCAAATAAAACAAACAAACAAACAAACAAACAAACAAACAAACAAACAAACAAAAACCCCAAATTCCTTGTTTAAAGGAAATGACATATAAATGATGTTTTGTAAGGAATCACCTTCACCTAGAGGTCAAATTGGCTATTACATGTTTCAAAAATAAGTAGGGTAGAAAATTTAACCTGGAACAGTGAAGAAGGATATGAGGAAAAACATTTAGGGATACTGAATCTGCTTCACCTGCCAAATTCTACTTTTAAAAAACCTAAAAGTGAGCTCAAGCTCACTAAAAATTGATTGCCTGAGAAGCAAGAATTTTACTTTAAAATTCACCTTGAGTATTAAAGGTTTCTCTTTTTCTGTTGGTGTTTGTATCAAAAGTTCTGATATTTGACAGCTAACAATAACAAAGCTGTCTCTGGCCCTCTGAGGCTCTTGCTGAGATGTCCTGGGCAGCAGTGACTGTGTACAGTTCTTATTTTCCAGCAATAGAGATGCTCCCATCGGCCTTAGCTGTTCCGATGGGTATTGTGTTAATTTTCTCTGGGAATGTACCCTGCTCAATTCCCTGCAATTCTTTAAAGTTTTTTCCCCCTTTGTTCTGTTTTTTTTCTTATTTTTAAACCTTGATTTCTCATCTTTCATGAAAAGCTTGCCTGCCTTGGCTTCCCTCTCGGCTCTTCCACAACTGCTCTAGTCTCCTTCACTGGGCCTTTTTCACCCCTGCCGATCCTTGCATGAACAGTTCTTAAGCTTGTTCTCTTTTCCTCGTCTCCGTCTCCTCCATCCCCGCACGCCACCCAGCCCAGCTTCCTCCAGCTCCACACCTCCATCGTTTCTCCAACCTCAGCCTCTCTGGTCCAGACCCACATTTCCAACATTGTGGGTTTTTTTTTATTATGTTAGTTTCCTAGAGCTGCTGTAACAAATTAACACCAGCTTGATAGCTTAAAATAAGATTACAAATTTATTCTCTTACAGTTCTGGAGGCTAGAAGTCTAAAATCAGCACAAATCTCTAGAGACAAGCGAGGAGAACGCCTTGCTTTGTCTTTTCCAGCATTACGGGCAGGTTTCCTGCCTCAGTCAGTGTCCTGTGACTGCCCGTATTCTGGGCTCACAGCCTCTTCCCCATCTTCATGACCCACAGCACAGGGTTGCTACATCTTTCTCTCTCTCTCTCTCTCTCCTGAGAGTCTCACCACCTTCTCCATTCTGTGTGTGTCCCATCTCCCTCTGCCTCGTTCTTATAAGGTCACCTTATAAGGTCATTAAGGGCCTACTCTGATCATCTGCGATAACCTCCCTGTCTCTAGAGTTTTAACTTAATCACATCTGCAAATCTCTTGGCTTTTTTGCCATGTAAGGTAATATATGCACAGGTTTCAGGGATTAGGATGTGAACTTTTTTCCTTTTTCTTTTTTTTTCAGGGGATGGGGGAAGAAGCATTTTTCAACCTGCCAGCCTTCTGTTAGGGTAGTTTTGAGTATCTCAAGTTCAGTATATATGACTGATTTCACCAAAATCAAATGCTTTTGAAGACTTCTGTTTTCCACTAGTTGGCATTTCAGGCTCCTGGCTTGATCCTCCATCTCCTTTCCAGCTTGCTGTCCCTGGTGCTGGCAGCTGGGCACACAGCTGGGCACATGGCCCCACACACCTTCCTCTGTGGCCCAGTCCATGTGCCTTCCTCTCCTCTCTTCCTACCACTTTCAGCTTAGATCAAGTCCTTAATCCTTCATGCCTGGCCGTTACAGCAAACTACTACTAATCTTGCTACCAATAGTCTTCATCATGGATGCCACAACTAGATAGTTTTCCTAAATCACTATTTTGATTGTGGTACAAAACAAACCTTCCAAAGCAGCCAGCCCACTTTGAGTCTTTGTCTTCCTTAGTCTGCCAAAGGAGACTGACATCTCCTAACCTGGTATTCATCCATCCTGCCCTATCTTGTCATTCTTTATGAACCTGTTTTTCTAGGTAAACCCTGTAGTCAAATCAAAGAGAAATTTCCATGTCCCAATTTTTGTCCATCTTAAATAACCCATTTCACAAGGCAGAGCCCTTGCTCTTGGTGTCTCATCTTGTTACTTTAGCAAGCAGTAATTTCCCCTTCCTCTGAACAAATTAGTTCTTACTGATATATTTCTTGAAGTGCTTTGTACTGCAATTATTTGTGTCAGTTTCTTTTTCCCCTTACCTGATTTCAAGTCAATGAACAATGATTGTCTTAGTCCATTTTCTGCTTCTATAACAGAATACCACACATGAGATAATTTATAAAGAAGAGAGATTTATTTTACTCATGGTTCTGGAGACTGGGAAACCCAAGAGCATGGTGCTGGCATCTGGTGAGGGCCTTCTTGCTGTAAAATCCCATTATACCAGAAGAGCTAGTGAGCTCAATAGACAGAGAGAAAAAGGGGGCTGAATTCCATCAATAGCCAACCCACTCCTGTGATAACAGCATTAATCCATTCATAAGGGCAGGGCCCTCATGATCTAATCACCTCTCAACACTGCTTCATAGTGGATTAAGCTCCAAAACGTGAACTTTGGGGTATGTATTCAAACCATAGCAATTATATTATATCATATTTTTCTAACTTCCACTTTTCCTTTATAGAATGCTGGCTTACACATAGTAAATGTATATCAAAACACTTGTTAAGTAAACCACTAAATTAGAAAGTGGTTGGTTTCCCCTTTGTTTTTTTCTAGGTAAGTCTTAGCACTGTGTTTACTGCTCCGGTCACTTTAGGCCCAAATCACTTTGTATGAACAAGGCTTAAGAAAATACTGTGCTTTGATCTTCTTTATATATGATCTTGAGCTCTTTAAGAAAGCTCAGAATCAGAGTGAGGATACTTCCAGCTACCTAGCTTCAGTTATCAAGGCATGGGGGAGAGTTCTTGTCACTGAGAGCCTCTGCATGATCCCAATATTGCATTACTCTTCAGAAACAGTTCTCTGCTAAAATGGGACATGTGATAATTCCTTTTCCACTTGATGAACTTTACTACCCACATCGACAGTGATTGCAGTCACTTATGAGTGATGACACGGACACTGCATAGCTGTTCTTTGGGAATGAAAGCATATGATCAGGAAAGGGGGCCATTACACAAAAGTTATTCTCTAGGCTGCATGTCAAATCTAAAATCAAATTACAGTTTAATTGACTATTTCATAGTCATTACAGCATTTTAAAAAAGAAGTGACACAATTATTTAGGCAGAGTAATCTAGACAATTGATAAGTGGAATATGTAATTTAGGAGAAGAAAGAAAGGGAGAAAAATGTGTCTCTCTTTCATTCTATCTCAGAAGTGATAAAAGCAGCAGTAATATTTGAATATGATTTTTCCTAGTCCCCTTGCTGCCCCTAGTGGTAGAACAAACAATTAGTACTTAGAATTTTGAGACACATTTATGCCTTATTCTGCGTAAGTGGTATACACTTGTTGCAAAGTAGGTGACAATGGAATTTGCCTCATGGAATACTGTTGACCTACACTGGCCAGCAAAGTAGCCACTAGCCAAATGTGGCTAGTGAGCATTTGAAGTGTAGTTAGTCTAAATAAAGATCTGCTCTAAATATAGAATACACACTGGATTTTGATGACATTATATGGAGGAAAAAAGGACGTAAAGTATCCCGTTAATACTTTTTATACCATTACCTTTGAAATAATATTTTGGATATACTGAGTTAAATAAACCACTGTTACAATTAATTTCATTTCTTTCTTTCACTTTTTTAGTGTGGCTCACATTATATTTCTGGTGGGCAGTGCTGGCCCAGGCCATGACCCCTTCATTTAAATAATCCCCCAATATACAGTTATTGAATTATAAATCCATAAAATGTCTCAAAAAACCATTGTGTAAGGACCCCAAATAAACATCCTCAAATGAGAATTAGATGCAAATATTTAAGTAACTTAAAACACATAGTTTTCTGAACTCAACTGCATCCATTTAGAGCATTTCTGGGGTTACTTAGCATATCTTTTCCATTTGATTCACACAATCATACCAGTTAGGTATTTCCATCCCCAATATGCAGATTAGGACACTGAGGCTTAATAAGGAGGACTGACTGAAGGTCACTAAGTAAGTGGCAGAGGTGGTCTCTGAACCCAAATCTTTGTCTCCAGATCTTTTCTTTCTGAGTTCATTGTCATTAGGACTAAAATTTAAATTTAATTTTGCATTAGTCAGGGTTGTACAGAAAAACAGAACCAAAGGGATTATGGAAGAACACTGCATAGCTCTTTAAGGATGCTGGGGCTCCCCTCCCAAACACCTTTCTCATAGTCCTGGTCAAAGGTGTGCCCTGTGGACTGTCCCAGGGAGGGGGAGCAGGTCTTACACTGTAGAGTGGTCTAGCATTCCAAACTCCATCAAGTCTTTAGAGAGTTTCCTCTACAGCACACGTGGGCTGTGCTGGTATTGCAGCTTTAATTAGTGTAGGCCACCTTTTGGTCCATGATTCAGCCAAGTAACCAAACAAGTGATTAGGGCCCTTTCCAACCCCTTGAGGTATAACACTAAACCTAGAATCTCTGCTCAACAGGCCCACGTCAATAAGTTTGGCCTGATCCAACCTAATGTTCTCTCTATCATCATTTCACACCCTTATATCCATTCTCACACATATTCCCTGAATTTATATCTGTATAAATTAGAAAAATCATGTAATTCTTTTGAAGTGTAATATACCTCCTCATGGGTCATACTCTGTATCTCACCTATAGGACCTGCTGGGGCAGTCTATTCACAGGGATAGAAGCAGAGAGGGATGGTGGGGATGGGTCCTGAGGGGAATCAGCAGTGTTTTGCAGGGCAGTGGCTTTAGGGGAGGCCAGTTCAGGTTCATCAGTGAAAACAGGGTTAACCTCCTCAGGCAGGGGTAGGGTGGCTAGTTCTACTGGAAGTAAAGTTTCAGCAGAATTTAGGGGTTTAATGTCCTGAGCTTCATCAGGGCTTTTCCATATTCTAGATTTTGAGATCTCATTTCCTCCCAATCAATGCCCTTACTTTAAAGCAGACACCACACGAGTTTGGGAAATTCAACTAGTGTTGTAGGTCAACCACTTGCAGGATGAGAATATGGGTTTGGTTTTCAGCAATTTCAGCTCTGCACCTACAGGATATAAAGATTTCTTTCAGAACAAACATAGAAAATCTCAGGTCATTTATGAAACCCTTCATCTGGGAACTCATACCCCTGAGCTTACTCTTTTAATTTTCCACTCTTTTGACATTAGGAACAACCAGCTCATCTCATTATGCTTATTAGTTTGACAAGAAATGTTCTAAGATATGAAATACATGATCACCAAGAACCTTACTCTTATAAGTATTTGATTAGGTGTTTTCAGTGGTGCTATTTTGTGTATCTCTGCTGCCACATCATGCCATGAAATATTAATGATTTTTTAGTCCTGGAACCAGAGTCATAAAGGCCTTTAAACCTCGCATTAAAGAACCAATTCCAGAAGTCCCAGAACCAATTCAGATAACTCTTTCTTAATACTATGCTCCTCTAGAATAACTCTCAGTAGCAATATCTCTATTAGTCAGCATTCTTCAGAAAACTCTCATATATATATATATGAGAGTACCAAAAGTTCATGGAAAAATAGAATTAAGAGATAATATGGACTTTTCCATAAATTTTTCAGAGACCCCCTGTGTGTATATGTGTGTGTGTATATATGTGTAGAGAGAGAGAGAGAGATTTTCAAGAATTGACTCATGTGATTTGGGGGAGGGAGGCTGGCAAGTCCAAACTCCATAGGGCAACTGACTGACCGGAATCTCAGATGAGAGGTGATTTTGCAATCTGTAATCTGGAATCCACAGGCCAAACCAAACAGACTGGGAACTCAAGCAGTGTTGCAGTCTTGAAGCAGAATTATTTCTTCTTTGGGAAGTCTCAGTTTTTTCTCTTATGGACTTCAGGTGATTGGATGAGGTCCACACACATTATATTAGAGAGTAATCTGCTTTGCTTGGTCTACTGATTTAAATATAATCACATCCAAAAAATTCCTTCACAGAACATCAAGACTGGTGTATTATAAGAAAATAATCTAAGTGATTCATTTTCAGAAATGACTTACCTGAGGGTGTTTTATTGAGATGGTAATTAGTTACTAACCCCTTTTGTTTTCTTCATTTTCCTGGAGGGTCACCGAACAGATAAAGCTCTCCTTGAAATGGTGATTAGTTATTAGCCCCCATTGTTTTGTTCATTCCCTGGTGTTTCTCCCTTCACAGAGCTTTAGCGGGCCTTTTTCGTGGGCTTGTCCTGAACCCCAAGACAAAGGAATTCCTTGCAAGGGGATAATAAATCTTAGGCATCATTCAGGCAGATTATACATGCCATAGTACTCAGCCAATGAGGAAGTGGGGGCAGGAACTTGCATACTAGGGAATAAATTGCTTGCTACAGCCCTTTTTTGCATGGTTGTCCCATTCAGACACTCAGACTTGCAAATCCCCAAGAAAGAATCCTGGGACCCATTGTTCTGCTTTTTTCTTCCTTATGCACCACAGAATGGGAAACAAGAGGGCCCTAGGCAGACTGAATATTTGGATCTCCAAGTGGAGTCCAAGCCCTCAGTGCCTGTGAATCCATATCCTAGCCTAAGGAAAGAATTAGAACAGTGTAAGAAAGACCTTAAAAATTTTCCCTTCCCTTCAGGGGCCTCTAAGGAAACCTCCAAAATGTTTCCCGTTAGGGAAGCCCCCATGGGGCAAGGAGAGATCAGATTCATGAATGTCCCCCTCATGAGTACCAAAGTTAGAAATTTTAAAAAGAAAATGAAATCATTATTAGAAGACCCCCTTGGTCTGGCAGAGCAGCTCAAACAATTCTTAGGGCCCAATTATTACACTTGGGTTGTAATGATGTCTATAATGAACATCCTCTTTACAGAGGAAGAAAGGAATGATTAGGAAAGCTGTTGTGAGGCTGCTGCATGGAAAAGGAACCAGAATACCCAATCGAGAATTTAAAAGAGTGTGTGGGGGGGTATTGGATGGCCAGCAACTGTCCCTCCAAGAAGTCTCAGAAGGGAGCAGCCCTGACTTGAAGTTTAGGGTTTTTTTTAAAAGGTACATTTTTACATTAGTCACAAAGTTAAAATTATCAAATAGCCACACACTTATAGTTATCATATAGTTACACACATACACACATACCCTCCTGGCATAAGGAGGGGATTTGGGGAGGCCTAGCAAAAGCTGATAACAGAAGCTGAAACAAGCCAGTTAATCGCTCAGGAGCAGCTTGGGTGGGGAACAGCAAACAAAATTCAAACTTCTCTAAGTGCAGGCTAATATTTAGCTTTTAACTTCTATCAAGGGGGCTGAAGAGCTGAGGGGGATTTTCAAACAACATTTTCTAAGCAATTCAAACACTATTTAAACTTAATCAGTCTACCTTGTCACACAGTAAGCAGTTTCACAGAAGTGAATTGCATGTTATGAAAGTCGGGTCACCCTATCTCAGAGTGGCTATGTCCATCTGGGAGAGACAACATACTCCTGGACAGGGGGTCCTAAACACAGAACAAAAGTTCCCAAGTTTGGATCCCAAATGAGATAATAATGATCCCAGAGATAGGGCCCAAATCCAAGACCTCAGAGAGTCAATCATCAAAGAAATTAAAGAATCTACCCCAAGGCCACAGAATATTTCTAAGGCTTTTGAGATTCAACAAGAAAAAGAGGAAACTCCTTCTGTCTTCTTGCAGAGGCTCAGGAAACAAATGAGAAAATACTCTAGGTTTTTCAGAAGACCCAATAGGACAGGGTCTCTTAAAGGTTAGTTTTGTGACTAAAAGCTGGCCTGATATTATCAAAAAAATTACAAAAATTAGATGGTTGGAATAAGAATCCAATTGAGGAACTACTCAGGGAGGCCTAAAAGGTGTTTGTGAGGTGGGAGGAAGAGAAACAAAAACAAAGAGCAAAGATCATGGTATCCACAATAGAAAAAGTAGTTAGAAAGAATCTGGAATCAAACCCTCCTCATTGGGGACAAAAGAACCCTAGATTCCAGTCAAGAGACCAAAGGGGCCCTCATGGAGAAAAACCTCAAGCTAGCAACAGGTGTTATAAATGTGGGAATTCTGGTCATTTAAAAGTAGATCGTCCTGGGCCGGCCCTGTGGCTCACTCAGGAGAGTGCAGCACTGGTAGTGCTGAAGCCATGGGTTCGGATCCTATATAGGGATGGCCGGTGCACTCACTGGCTGAGCTTGGTGCAGACAACACCTTGCCAGGGGTTGTGAGCCCCTTACTGGTCAAAAAAAAAAAAAAAAAGGAGATTGCCCCAAATGGGAAAAGGAAGAAATGGTGATACCCCTCATGACCTTTGACAATGATTAGGGGGTCAGGGGTTCCCTTTGGTAAGTCCCACCAGGACCTCTTGATAAACTTAAGGGTGGAACCTAAGGAAGAAGAGGCAGCATTTTGACACAGGAAAAACCAAAGATCAATTTCTTAAAAACTATACACTGGCCACATCCTCTACTTTGTCTCCCCTCAGGTTAAAAGGGCGTCTTGCTCAGTCCCTGCCTCTTGAATTCACTTTCCATCCCAGTGACCTGGTGTTGACCAAGACTTGAGAGAAAAACAAACTTCAGCCAAGTTGAGAAGGTCCCTACCAGGTGCTGCTTACTACTGTGACTGCTGCACGAACTGCTTGAAAAGGGTGGACTCACTATACCAGGGTTAAGGGACTAGAGACCTCACAAAAAACAAAAACTGAAGATCAGTGGGAAATGTGTGGGCCCCTAGGAGAGGCCTTAAGGGTAACTTTTTAAAAGGTCCCTTAAATTATGGGATGGGTCCAAACCTGATGGATTTTAACATGGGTAAGCTTGGGGCGGTCTTTCCAGGTGATTCATATAGGAGATAATTACTACCCAAGGCAACCACCTAAGTTAATTATCAATGTAACAAAGACCTTGATGCCTCAAACCATCCAATTTGATGCATGTCAGATCTTCTCCTATGGTAATTTAGAAAATCAGAAATAAGACTCTGGAAATTGAAACAGGATGTGAGAATATAAATGCTTTGGTAGAGTGGGTTAAATTTTCTGTGCAGGCACTGAACAATAGTGATTGCTACACATGCACTGTAGGACAGCCACAGGTGCAGGTAATTCTGCTTCCTCTTGGTTGGGATACAGACCCAACAGGAATGCACTGTATGATGACTCTATACCAAGACAAGGATGCATGGGGAAACAAAACTTGCAGGAGCCTGTCATTGCTTTTCCCTGCACGACAAATGTCAGATCCAAGGGTGATCCCTTCCTTCTCCACAGGGGTGATGAATCACTCTCTTGCCTCTTCAGGCAGGGGGGGAAATTCAGTAAACCTGTAGGAGATCTATCGACTTGTACCCATGTCCTAAATGTCTCTGATGAGCCAGGTTACAACTGTTTCAACCTGCACATACCCCGGGTGGATGTTTGGTGGTACTGTGGGAAAAGGAACTTACATAATCTGCTGCCATCCAACTGGACTGGAACTTGTGCATTAGCCCAATTGGCCATTTCATCTATCTTGGCATTTCATCCCTCAGTTGAAAATAATAATGTCTACAATGAAAAGCAAAGGATCTTAGAAGGGCCATTTTACTCTAATGTATACATAGATTCAATAGGAGAACCAAGGGGAGTTCCAAGTGATTTCAAGGCCAGAAATCAAATAGCTGCAGAATTTGAGTCAGCACTCTTCTGGTGGTCCACTATTAACGAAAATGAAGACTGGGTTAATTACATTTATTACAACCAACAGAGGTTCATGAAGTACACTAGAGATGCCCTCCAGGGGGTAGCTAGTCAATTGGATTTCACTAGCCAAATGGCCTGGGAAAACCAAATCACACTGGACATGATCCCTGGCAGAGAAAGGTCCCCCTCTGTGTTTGTGTCATGCTAGGAGGGAAATGCTGCACCTTTATTCCAAATAATACTGCCCTGGATGGGACCATTACTAAGGCATTACAAGAGTTTACAGCACCGGCAAGTGAATTGGCTAAAAATGCAGGCATTAATGATCCATTTACTCATTGGTTAGAAGGATGGTTTGGGAAATGGAAAGGGGCGGTAGCCTTGGTCCTACATTCCCTTATAATTGTACCTGGAGTTTTAACAGCAGTATGGTGCTGCATTGCTCCATGTGTCAGAGGCCTGACACAAAGGCTTATAGAAGCCACAATTAATAAACGAATGCCCATGACCTATGCCCAAAGTAACCTCACATTGATGGAAGCTAACCCTGACTATGATGAGGAAAGCCAGCAAATGCTAAGGTCATTTAAAAGTAGATCGAGAGAAGAGAACCAAAAACACAATGAAAATGGAATCAATAGTTCTAAGAAAAGTAGAGGAGAGAATTTGTAAGAAAATAATCTAAATGATTCATTTTCAGAAATGACTTATCTGAGGGTGTTTTATTGAGATAGTAATTAGTTACTAGCCCCTTTTGTTTTCTTCATTCCGTGGTGTTTCTCCCTTCACAGAGCATTAGCAGGCCTTTTTCACAGGCTTGTCCTGAGCCTCCAGACAAAGGGATTCCTTGCAAGGGGATAATAACTCTTAGGCATTGTTCAGGAAGATTGTACACCTTGTAGTACTCAGCCAATGAGGAAGTTGAGGGAGGGACCTGTGCACTAGGGAATAAATTGCTTGCTACAGCCCTTTTTTTGCATGCCTGTCCCATTCATAGACACCCAGATTTGCAAGGCTGTTATTAAAGTCTTGCTTTGCTATACCTCATGTCTCCACATCCAACCTTTGGCACTGCATGGGTGAGAGCATTTCTCACATGTCTAACCAAACAACTAGACACTACAGGCTAGCCATGTTGAGCCATAAAATTAACCATCACATGCCTTTAAGTGACACAGGTTGAAAACCTTACAATTGAGCATGTGTGTATTGGTTTGAGCCACTGAAAACAGAGAGTACCATAAATAGTAGGCATAATGGGTTTCCCTAGATTATGGTGAAGACAACTTAGAAGCCAAAGATGATAGTAACAAAACAACAGCTAACATTAATTGAGTGCTTACTCGATTCCAGGAACTATATTTCTTATTACGTATTCATTAATTTATTTTAATCCACACAAAAACCCTTTAAGAGTTGTCTCTTTTCTGTGGAAAATAGACACATAAAATGGCTAAGGGAGTTGTCCAAAGTTCTAAAACCAGTAAGAAGTAGAGCCAGTAATTAAAGCCAGGTGTCTGATTCCTCAGTTGATGGTCTTAGGGGAACAAGAAAGAAAAAATACCAGCCTAACTACTTACCCATCTAGTGGAAAGAAAATTATCAGAATTCTCAGACTAACCTTGATGGAACATAAGATAACTAATATTCAACTCATCTCAATTATTAAGACAAATGATAATCTCAACTTTAAATAACATTTAAAGAAATGAACATACTATTTATTAGCCAAAGGCTAAAATATAGGTAGTCATTAAAAATTATAAGTATAATAAGTATATACTATATACACTATATATAGCATATATGCATATACATATACTGTGTGTGCATTTGTGTGTGTCTAAGAGTAAATCGTTAAGATGATGGTTCAGGTTGTATTATATCTGCAGGGTGGGAAAACATAAACTTAAAAATTAAAAACAAACAGAACAAAAATCCCAATACAATAAAAGTTAGTAGGTCTAATTTTTTCTTTGCTAGAAAGAGGTGCTTTTAGAAAATAAAGGTCAATAATACCTGTTCTTGGATTTGGTTTTAGTAGCTGGAGAGGGATGATTAAAAGGAAAAAGAAATCAAACAAAACTCTCTGTTTTGAATATCAGTTTACGTAAGTTTTATCGAGTTACTTTCTGAGGTGAACCCTTACCTAGCTGTGACTCCAGCAGGCTTCCAGCAACCAACACTCAACTGTACTGAGGTATTTGGCTCAGGCAAGAAAAGCTCATCTAAGACAGAATTTTGAATGTCATTCTGTTTGATTCTGGAATTCTGCTTTCCAATTTGTTGTTCAAGGTGCCATTCCAGAGGTATAAACTGGGAGTCTTCTCTTATGTCTAACAGCAAATTCATCCAGCTGAGAGGTAACATTCTCTGAGCATCCAAAGTGAGGCAGACATTTTTAGAAACTGCTGAGAGAGGATATTTGGTGCCAAAATAGAGCTTTGCTAGTGCCACAGAGACCTGTTTCTGGGAGTGTGACTAGGGATCACATATGTTTTAGCAGGCAAGGTTGCTACATAGCTTGATGTATATGAGAGTTTGCAATCTTTTTACTAATTATCGAAAGACAATTTTAAGCATCTACTATGAACAGAGCACACAACTCTGCTGAGAGATGTAAGAATTTAAAGGTCTTTCCCATTTCTCTGCTTGGCAAAACTTTTCATCAATCTGGATCCTACTCAAATGTCACCTTCTCTATAAAGTCAAGCATCCTAGGAAAGCAATGCTTCCTTACAAGTGCTATCCACCTACTGTCCTTTCAACATACCTTAAATATAGCACCACTCTTAGGCAGCATGATTTTCAGTTAATGTCAATCTCCCCATTTAGGACTATGTATCACTTAGAGCAAAAATCATATCGTCTTTCTGTAGGCATTCCCAGAGCCCAGAGATTTTGGGTTTTGCCTTCTCAGTATTTAGATACAGTAGAATTATCTGTTTTTTTGTTTCATTTCATTTTTAATTAGAGAATAAAGTAAAAAGTAGATCAGAATAAGTGAATAAAATTTTTGAATAACATAGCATCTAGAAAATATGTGATTCCTTTTCTCTAAGCATGTTAATGTCTAACAGAAATGGAAGAGCAAGCTGTTTGTTTTTGAGAAACTACTATAAGTAGCAACCGCAATGGAAAATTAATAGGTGGGATTCATTAAATGGTTGTGAGAAGCTCACTGTGGCATATATGAGTATTAGAGCATTTCCTACAACAACCCTAAGAAGCAAGTGTCATTATCCTAATTTAACAGATAACAAAGGCCCATTAGCTGCTGACCATGACTAAATGTTAGAATCATTTTGGAAGATATTTTTTAAAGTGTTATCATTGGCGGGCTGGCCCTGTGGCTCACTCGGGAGAGTGCGGCGCTGGGAGCGCAGTGGCGCTCCCGCCGTGGGTTCGGATCCTTTATACGGATGGTCAGTGTGCTCACTGGCTGAGCGCGGTGCAGACGACACCAAGCCAAGGGTCGTGATCCCCTTACCAGTCAGAAAAAAAAGAAAAAAAAAAGTGTTATCATTGGGCTCTATATCACAGCAGCTGTGTCAGAGCCTGCTAACTGCTGTATCATGCTCTGTTTTCACCATCATTACAGTACGAGATAGAGCTGAGTAATTGGGAATATACATACCCCCAGCCCGCTTTGCTTCAAGGCAGACCAAGTGTACTTAGAGAGACATGAGCACAGTGATGTGTGTCAACTCTGTCCACCCATGCACTGTGACTCCACTCAGCAGCCTTCCTCTTTGGCTGTCTAGAACCTGGACACAGCAATCTGGCCTTGACCATGCAGGGGGTTAAAGGACCTTGTATCCATGCTGTTCAAAACAGTAAATGCTCACATCTGGCTATTTGAATTTAAATTAATTAAATTAAAATTAAAGTAAAACTCTGATTCTTTGGTCACACTAGCCATTCTTCAAGCACTCAAGTGACCCATGTAATGAGTAATTATCATATTGGAGAGCATGGATGTGGAGTATTTCCACCACTGCAAAAAGTGCTCAGGGACAGTACTGTCCTGTGGGGATTGGGGGGTAACATGATGATGTGGGAAAGAGCCTGGATCTGTGAATTCCCAGGGCAAGGAGAGTGCACAGGGCTCTCCTTCAGGCTTCACTGTGTTGCAATTTATTTTGGTCTACTTGACTCCTCAATATAAAAACCCCTCTGAATTTTTTATCGCCACAAAATACACTTTAAATAAATCGTCTTCCTATAGCAAATTTCACAGCTTTCTTAAATATGGAAAACTGAGAGCAATCCAAATACATTTGAGAGGAACAATGAATTGGCAGACTGGCAGCTACAAGCCCCTGTACTCCACAAAAACATCAAAAGGCAGGCCGAAATGGTGAGGCCCAACTTTGGAAGAACTCTGGAAAACAGTCAATGATTTGCAGCAATCAAGGGAATGCTGAACCAAGAAAAAGACAGCTCAAAAATGGTAGGAAATCTCTGTGTCATTTCCACTCACACTTTCACCATTTCCTTCCTTGACTTGGTAGCATTTACGAAGACAGAGTTCTCAGTGCCGGACCCTGGTCCCTGGCTCTGGTGGAAGCAGAGTGGAGCAGACCCTATTGGCCAATCATTGTATTTATCTGTTCTAACCTCCCTGGGGTCTACCTGAAGGACTGATGCAAGATGCTCATCTCTGTGTCACCAAACCTAAAATCCATTCAGACCTAAAAAGCTGTAGGCATTGCTCAAAAAATAAAATAAGGCAAACTAACAATCCAGAGATACCTGTAACAAAAGATATTATACAATAAATCACTTAAGGCCCTGAAGAAACAGTGAGATAGAGTTTTTTGGGGGAAATTTGGGCATTCAAAAGCAGATTGTATAGGAGGAAATTTAAATAGCCGTGCATGTGCTCAGACAAGCCTTGAGAAGATCCTAAGCTTTTAGATCAGGCTGATCCATAGGCACAATGTATAACTCCTCAATGGTGGAAGAGTTCCCCAGCACAGGGTGAACTGCAAACATTGAGAGAGGTGTTTGTTGTTTGTTTTCTTGTGTGTGTGTGTGTTATTTTCTCTCTCTCTCTCTCTCTCTCACACATTTTTGTTCCTGGTATTCAAGTTTTTCTGTCAAACATAGCTGAATGTAAGCTAGGGACCAGAGATGTCAGAGTGAACACACATGATAAAGAACAGAGTCTTTGCACAAATTGTTTGGAAAAGCCACTAAACATATGGACTACTACAGCTGTCAATGATCAGAAAGAAACAGCAAAACCAAAGAAAGGGAGAGAATGTAATTTACAGAATTATCACATTATAATATTCCAAAGTCCAGTTTTCAACAAAATATCACAAGTCATACAAAGAAACAGGAAGGTAAGCCATATTCAAATGAACACAATATATTGTTCCTTTTTATTGTTCTAATAAGTTGACAGAAACGATCCCTGAGGAAGCACAGCCATGAGACTTGCTAAATATACTCAAAGAGTTAATGAAAAACACGGGCAACAAAGAGCTAAGAGAAATCTAGAAGATGTATGAAAAATTAGAGATTTGAATATTAATTAAAAAAATACAAATTATTGTTTAATGTGTACAGAGTTTCTGTTTGAGATGATGAAAAACTTTCAGAAATAGTGGTGATGGCCACATCCAGGCATGCAGCTGCTGCCATGGGCTTGCCCAGGTCCCTGAGCTATGGTGCTAGGGACTGACCCCTCTTCCCACCTCCGGGCATGCAGCCACTGCCACAGGGCCCACTCAGGTCCTAAGGCATGGAACTGGGAACTGACACCTCCTCCTGCATCCAGGCAGGCTACTTTCATGGGACCCACTCCAGGTCCTGAGGCATGGAGCTGGAGACTGACCCCTCATCCCACAATCAGGCAAGGAGCATGCCAAAAAACACCACTTCCATGTGAGTGGCCCACCACAGCCACCACAATAGCCATGGCTGCCACAAAAGTGGCTAGATGCCACAACCATTGTGCAGATGGCCCACCAGCCACTCGAGTGCATTGACACAAGGAGAGTCACCAGCAGAGACCAAAGAAAAGAAGAGGATGTCTGTAAAGAAAATAGAAACAGTGTGAGACAAATAGAAACAGTTTAATCAGGCTGCCTCACCTCCTATCCAGTAGGACATGATTCAGCACATTTCAGCACATCTGCTGTGAACAAATTATATGAGAGTATTGTAACTGCACTTGTGCACTTATGTAATCTTTGGCTTGTTGCCACTATTGTGTGCTTCTGAGCCACCGGTGGCAGAGCAGCAGAGTGGCAGAGGTTAGAGCTTACATCAGAATAAAGCATGTCTATTGTGCCTAAGGCTGCCAGAATCTTTTCCCAACTACCTAACTTGCAACCTGCACAGGATGAGGCAGAAGGCTCTTTGATCCAGCCCGAGAATGTCTCTCTTGACAAAGCCCACTCCAGAGTGACAGAAGAAGCATCTGCTCTATGATAATACTGGGGGACCTGAACACACCTCTGTCAGCACGGGACGGATCATCTAGGCAACAAATTAATAGAGAAACCACTAATCTTTCAGAAGGAGAAGAAATCTACGGTTATCAGAGGTGGGGGGGAAGGAGAGGGGGCTGGGGAGAGACTGGATAAGGGGCATAAAGAATAAGTATGATTTGTAATAATGTATATGGTAATAATATTGATTTGATCAACATTTGTCAATGTCAAACCCCCAAAATATGTATAATCAATTATAATTTTTTTTAAAAAAGAGTGAATCAAGGTCCAGTTTATGTTACCATGAAAGAGCTGTGGTGTAGTTCCCAGAAGATCCTGTCCTACTCGATATGCTTTAAGATATTCTGATTGAATAAAAATGTATTTCATTATGTTTTAAGTCAAAAAAAAAAATAGCGGTGTGATGAACATTGGGGAACAGGTATACCTTCGACTTGATGATTTCCAGTCCTCTGGGTATATTCCCAACAGTGGGATAGCTGGGTCGTATGGTAGATCTATCTGCAATTGTTTGAGGAACCTCCATACCATTTTCCATAGAGGCTGCACCATTTTGCAGTCCCACCAACAATGTATGAGAGTTCCTTTTTCTCCGCAACCTCGCCAGCATTTATCGTTCAAGGTCTTTTGGATTTTAGCCATCCTAACTGGGGTTAGATGGTATCTCAGTGTGGTTTTGATTTGCATTTCCCGGATGCTGAGTGATGTTGGGCATTTTTTCATATGTCTGTTGGCCATTTGTATATCTTCCTTAGAGAAATGCCTACTTAGCTCTTTTGCCCATTTTTTAATTGGGTTGCTTGTTTTCTTCTTGTAAAGTTGTTTGAGTTCCAGAGAACCAGCCCAAATGTCCATCATCAGATGAGTGGATACAGAAAATGTGGTACATCTACACAATGGAATACTACTCAGCTATAAAAATGAATGAAATACTGCCATTTGCAACAACATGGATGGACCTTGAGAGAATTATATTAAGTGAAACAAGTCAGGCACAGAAAGAGAAATACCACATGTTCTCACTTATTGGTGGGAGCTAAAAATTAATATATAAATTCACACACACACACACACACACACACACACACACACAAACCTGGGGGGGGGCAGAAGATATAACTACCACAATTACTTGAAGTTGATATGACAAGCAAACAGAAAGGACATTGTTGGGGGGGAGGGGGGAGGGAGAAGGGAGGGAGGTTTTGGTGATGGGGAGCAATAATCAGCCACAATGTATATCGACAAAATAAAATTTAAAAAAAAAATAGTGGTGATGGATGCACAACATGGTGAATGTAATTAATGACACTAAATTTTTTCACTTAAAAGTTTAAAATGGCGAATTTTATATATGTACATTTTATCATAATTTTTTTTGTGTGTGTTTGTGTATAAAACAATCAAATACCAAAATTTATGTGAATATTTACAAAGGTTCCTTTGGAAATTTTTTTTCAGATGAGTGAATTCTTTTTCACACCAGTAATAGGATTTATATGCTCTACCCAGGGACAGCCTAATAGATTTCCTCACATATGGTATGTTCTCAATAAATAATTGTTAAATTAATGCAAAAATGCAAAAGTATTGACTAAACTACAGAAATACACATCCTGAGTCTCTAATCTAAGGGATGGCAAACACTGACCAAATCAGCTCACGCTGTCTGGTTTCCTCTCTCACATGAGCACACACACACACAAATGCACACACGTTCTATTCCTGGCCTAATTCTCCAAATTCTCTTTCAAATGTGACAGCAGGAGAATCATAGGAAAAATCAGAAGAGTATAATTAGACACAAAATCAAATTCTAGAACAACAACAACATCAATAAAGAAGTGTCTTAGAAGTTTAAGACAGAAGGTGATTAATGGCCAAAGACCAAATTTCACATGCAGGTAGAAATAAAAGAACATGATAGCTTACATATGGCCAGAAAACAAAAGAGACAGGAGAATGAGTATAATAGCAGTGACTGCACACATAGAAAGAAAAACTTAGATTTAGAAAGCTATAGAGCTTAGAATTGAGGGTAAAGTCTATACCACTATATTTTAGTATGCAACTTATGAAATTGTAGGCACTTATAATATCATACAAAAATAACAAATAGCACTCAGAGAAATAAAAGTGGATAGAATAGGGAAGATGAAATATTATTATATACTTGTAAAATTCTAGCAAGGTACTGAGCTCATAATAAAATCTAAGAAATATTTGTTTGACCATTGATTGATATAGTAGTTCATGAATCCTTAAAAATTGATAAAGCCATTTTTTCAGGGATAAAGCAACAGAAAAGAAAAAGATTTCAGAGAAAAGCCAGGATTTATGCCATCACTGGTTTCATTGGTCACAGACTGGCATGGCAACTGGGGAGCAACACATGAGGCCAGGAAGGAGAAGATCAGAAAAAACACTGTTCCTGGGAAGCATGAAGTCGGGAGGAGATGGAGGCAGCAGTGACTTCCTTAGAATGAGAACAGAACTTGATGGTTGGAAAACATAACGAGAAAACATAATACTGGGATTGTGAACACAGTGAAGCACAGTTAAAAGTATAACACACATGAGCTTAATTGCCAGTAATTGTCAGAAGTTTAGGTATGTAAACTGATGTCCTCCACTTCATTTCTGGAAACTTTGAAGTGTATGAATTAATATTCCAAAAAAGGAAGAACATGCAGATTGGTAGTAAAATAGGCATGATTTTTAGTTGTTTTGTTAAATGACTAATTTATTTGAGCAATAATACCTTTCCATCTACAGGGTCAGAGACAATGCTGAATGTAGAGTCTGATGAATTGGTGGGGATAAACACCAATGTATTAAAAGATGTATTAGCATACTTAACAAAAATATGGAATTAAAGCCTTTTTCAGAGAATATAGAAATTCCAAAGGTTTCTCTTTGTTTTTCTACTTTTTTCTTGCAATGTTTTTTTTTTTTTTTTTTTTTTTAAAAGAAGCATTATATCTTATGGAAAGAAGACAGGTGTAAAACTGAAAGAATGTTAAACCCTTGAGAACAACAATTTGCTTCAGTAACATGATGCAGGCTGATGCAGAAGAACCAAAGGTCTAGAACTTATATCCAAAAAATGATCTTTCTTTTAAAAGTACATTTTATATTCCTTATGGGAAAAAGCTATACATACGGTGTCATTCTACAGTTTTTAATGTTATTATTAATAAATCTTTGCCTTTTTTTGTGTTCCTTAGGAAACTGTGTCAAAGGCAGATGGTCTTTTATTATTATTATTATTGTCATTACATGATGTAAATGATTTCTGTGGCCCTTTACTGCCCCCTTCCCCCTTTCCCCTCTCCAGTGTCCTCAGTTTGGTTTTCTCCTTTGGAGAGTTCAAGGAATTATTGTTATCTTTCCTTTTTTAAAAAAATTTTGTTTAGCTCTCACTTATGAGTAAGGATATGTGATATGTCTCTTTCTGTGCCTGGCTTATTTCACTTAATATAATTTTCTCTAAATTTATCCCTATTGCTATGAATGGCAGAATTTCATTCCATTCAATGACAGAGTACTATTCCATTGTGTATATATACTACATTTTCCTTGTCCAGTCATCCATTGATGGACTTTTAGGTTGGTTACAACTCTTAGCTATTGTAAATACAGCTGTGATAAACATGGCAGTGCAGGTATCTCTTCGACATAATGATTTCCATTCTCTTGGGTGTAAACCCAGCAGTGTAATTGGTGGATCATATGGCTGTTCTATTTGTAGTTATTTAAGAAATCTCCATACTGTTTTCCATAACAGTTGCACTAATTTACAGTCCCACCAACAGGGTAGGAGGGTTTCTCTTTCTCCACATCCTTGTCAGCATTTGTTATTCTGTGCTTTTGATATTGGCCAGTATAACTGGAGTGAGATGATATCTCAAAGTGGTTTTGATTTGTGTTTCCCTGATGCTGAGTGATGTTGAGCATTTTCTCATGTGTCTGTTGGCCATTTGTATGTCTTCCTTTGAGAAATGCCTGTTCAGCTCCTTTGCCCATTTTTTAATTGGGTTACCTGTTTTGTTACTACTAAGTTGTTTGAGTTCCTTGTATATTTTGGATATTAATTTCTTGTTGGATGCTGTAGAGCTAGGGCTAGGGTCTGTAGCTAACATCCTCCTCAAGCCCATTCACAAACCCTTCACACACAGGTCTATGAGCTAGGTAACTGGACAAAAGCCTTTAACCCATTTTGAGTTAATTTTGGTATATGGAGAGAGAAACAGGTCTAGTTTCATTCTTCTACATATGGATGTCCAGTTCTCCCAGCACCATTTATTGAAGAGGCAGTCTTTTCCCCAATGTATATAATATTAGGCTGTAAGTATTTGGGTTGATTTCTGAGTTCTCTATTCTGTTCCATTGGTCTGAGTGTCTGTTTTTATGAAAGGCAGTTAAGAGTCTCGTGCTCAAATTTCATTTGAGACAGCAAGTGCAGAAACCTGAGCTAGTCTGAAGTTTGGTTCAACAGTAAAATGAACATACTCACCTCTGAACCACATGGAAGGTCTCATTATTAAGAAGCTCTGAAAGAATGTCAGCTTAGTAAGTCAGGCAAAATGTTGAGAGTTTTGAATATACATGCTTTAATAATTTAGGTGACACAGAAAGAGAAATACCACATGTCCTCACTCATGTGTGGGAAAAGAGAGAGAGAGAGAGAGAAACAAAGAAGGAGAGAAAGACCACAATAATAAATTGAACTTTCAGAAGGAGATCATAGAACTTTGGTTATTAGAGGTGGGAAAGAGGGAGGGAGAGGGGGGCTAAGGAGAAATTGGGTAACAGACAGAAAGAATAATTATGATGTGTGATAATGAATATGGTAACTACTTATTTGATCATCAATTATTGTACACAAATTCTTATAGTCAATTCTGTACCCCATAAATATGTATAACCAATTTTATGTTTCAATTAAAATATAAATTTTAAAAAATTAGGTGGCAAACAGGAAAATCATAAACTAGTCCAAAATCCAAGGAATTCAAAATCTACCTCTGTGGCTAATGGAAGATTATTCATGAATACCTACAACACTGTGAAGTAAATATCATTTTGGAACAGTGTGATGATTACATATCAATGTAGTACTTAACAGTAAAGCCAAGGGTGACATGGAGCCTTATCACAGATAATTTCTTCAGCAATGTTCTCTGTTTACACACTCAAGTCCTTCTTAAATAAGGGTGTCAGAGGCTGTAAGGCCCCTGGGGGAATGAGAACAATCTCACTGAGCTCAGAATGTTCTTCTATGAAATTTAGTGTCTTGTTGCATGATTTGTCTTCTTCGGGGAAACTGGTAAAACTCACATCATGTCTCCATGTCTTCTCCTCCTGTGAATCTGTATGGACAGTTTCTTGTCTTAAAACCACTTAAAATTATGTTTCTACTTTGTCAAAAGCAAAATCAGATGTTGGTAAGCTCTTAAAACTGTATTTTCTGTAGAGAGAAGATAGTAGTAAGGGCCAGGCCTCAAATTCCTGCTGCTGTAACCCACAGGCCTAGAGAATCTCTCTCCCGAAGGCTCTTTGATGTGTTTTCTACATTCATTAAGAAAAAGTCCTATTTTCCAACTTATGATAAAGAAGCTCAAGTGGAATCTTTTTCAACTAATACCAAGTAAGTCTTCATTTTTTCATGCTGTAGCTATTGAATTTACTCTTAAAATAGCAGGATTTGTCAGAGAACTGACTCTGCATATCTTACAGGATAATAAAATGAACCTGTTCATTAAGGGCCATTTACATAAGTCAGGATGTAGCTGAAAGAGTTAAAAAGTGTATCCAGGCACAGAGGCCACTGGAGGTTAAGTGACACAGCTGGACTGGACATGGGAACAACCTGGCCTACCATCTTTGTAAAAGGCAAGTCTGACAGAGGGATGTGTTACTAGAGTCTCAAAATTAGCAAAGACTCATTCCAAAGTGATTTAGAGAATATTTTCTGTGAAAATTTTTTTGCTATATGAGTTGAAACATTTTTTTGAGGGGACTTGAGTTTGTAAACAGAGAACACTGCTGAAGAAATCTGTGATAAGGCTCCATGTCACCCTTGGCTTTAATGTTAAGCATTACATTGATATGTAATCGTCATGCTGTCCCAAAATGATATTTACTTCACAGTGTTGTGGGTATTCTTAAATAATCTTCCATTAGCCACAGAGGGAGATTTTGAATTCCTTGGATTTTAGACTAGTTTATGATTTTCCTGTTTGTCACCTAATTTTTAAAAATTTATGTTGCTTCGCCTCCCATGGATTTGTCACCCCTCTTCCACTGGGTGACGGAGCCACAAAGGATTACTCAAAGCCCATGTCTTGTGAGCAGTGAGAAGCCCCGAAGTGGTTAATCTCTTGGAATCCTCTAGAAAGAGGCATTCCTTCCACTTGGGAAATTAACCATGAACTGGGGTTCTCTTCCCACATTTATTCTCCAGACCAGGAAGTTACAGGAAGAGAGCATAGGTGGGGTTATAGTTTAACAATATAGGCTGGTAACATTCAGTAAAACAAGCAAAGTGACATCCCATAAGGCAATTTAAGCGCTTCAGCAACAAAAGCTTGATCTTACCAAACATTCCTTCTTCCTACACAGCTTCCCAGTATCTTTACATATCAATCAGTAACTTGTCTGTCTTTGAACCAGCAACCTTTCTGTGTTACAATTCTTTATCTTACAACAGAGACTATAGCCTGGGGAAAATTTCCTGCTTTTTGCAAGGTCAACATTTTATATATACTTCTAAGAAGTTAGACTCAGCCTAAAAGTACAAGAAACTAGGCCCTGTGAAATATATTTGCTTTACAGTATACTCCACAAATTTACATTTTAGTTGAAACATAATTGATTATACATATTTATGGGGTACAGAATTGACTATAAGAATTTGTATACAATAAGTGATCAAATCAGTAGTTACCATATTCATTAGACTTTCAGTTTCTTAGACCAGCTGCAGCACCCATTGGGGGCCTTTTTTAGTTTAACAAACCTAAGACTATTGCCAGCCATATTTGGCACCTGTCTCCTCTGAAACCCCAGCTCAGCCATGAGGACATCTGTCCTGTCCTTCTCAGTGGGGAGACCCTCGCTATGGCCACTCAGCTGTCTGGGATCTGTTGTCTCTGGCTCACATGTGAGGAAAGAAGACTCGCATTGGCCAAGCACAAGGACTCCCTCAGCTTAGAAGACTTGTGCCACACAAGAGCCAACACTTCTTGTAACAGTTCTAATAGGCATACCTTCCAGGGTCTCTCCAAGAGCCATACTTCATTATGAGAGTCACTGTGAGTAGGGAAGCACAATGCTATGATTCCCATCAGGTGTTCATCATTCAAGTGCAATTTTCCATCAGTCATCATTTTTCCCAAAACAGATATTGCTGGTGGTATAGTGGATAATCCAACTTTCTCAGGTTGCTGGGAGAACAGTTAGAGAGTTAACCAGTGGTCTAATTTTCATACAGAAAGAGAAATGCTTTTTTTAACCCTTTAACTCAAGTTGGCATTTCCCAAAATGAGTTCTGTGAAGCAATTGTTTCTCTTGTGGTGTATGCACATGTTAAAAAGAAAGCTAAAAAAAGAAAGAAAGGTGAGAAGGATTGAAGGAAGGAGGGAAGGAAGAAGGAAGGAAGAAAAGAAGGAAGGAGAGAAGGAAAGAAAAGAAAGGGAGAAAGACAAAGTTTGTTGGCAAAAACTTGCTCAACTTTATATAGTAATGTGAATTTTGACAATCCTAGAGAAAAACATAGCATGGGTGATTTCCTCCACACATTACACAGCACATTGTATGCCACTAACCTCCCAGAGTCTTCATGTTCCTTATTTAGCAAAAAAAAGCAAGAGTCGTCAGTTTCCTGGTGCCATTTTACTAATACTGGTTGCAAATAAAACCTCTACAGTTACACAGCATTGCTAAATGGAAAGGACTTTGTTGATTCTTCTTTGTTAGTACAGGTTATGTCACTGATCCTCATTCCCTTTTGGGATTTTCTTGGCTTCAAGGCTCTATCCTAATTTGAATTCTGCATAGAAAAATTGGAAATCCAAATGAGTCCTTCAGGAGAGCAACAGAACTGTATTAAGTCATTTTGGTCTGCATTCTGTCTTTACCACCTGGGACTATACTGAATTATGATTTAATACACACTAAGTTAGAGTGACTGGTAAGTACTCAGGGCAGTTTGAAATTCTGTAAGATAGAAAATCTGAATTATAGGAAATGAACAATTCTGCATTTATCATAATATAAAATGGTGACAATAAATGTAACCCTGTTAGGCACAAGTTCCAGAACCAAAGTCTTACTGCCCTCTATTAAATTTTTCTCCGTGTCTTCACAATAATTTTGTACCTATTGCTATCTGTATAGATTTTTTAAATTTTGATTTTTTTTAAGCCAGATCAGCCCATGAGGATGACCGGTGAGTTTGTGAAGAAACTGAACTGTTGTGCATAAATGATGCTATGCAGTTAATGCTGTCTTCAGCTTCTTCAAAAACACCCTTTTTAGCTTTTAAATAGGAATTCAATTAAACAAACTATACAGAGAACACTCCTCCTTGTAGCTTACTAAATAGAATGATGGTTCCAGGGAGGTTAGCACTGGTACTGCTTTTAGACAACCACCAACAGCCAGTGATGCAGAACTCCATGCAGAGCAGCCTGAGGAACACGTGGTACGTTCCTTCTCATCTGATGGGCCAATACGAAAGTAGAGTTTATGGCTGCGTATTTCAAACCTTGATCAGTAGGAAAGCCTGACTCCTGGCAAAAATATAAACATGGGCCATAAATTAACCATAAAAAGGGCACTACACAGCTCTGGATGCAGAGCCCTGTCTAAATTTACAAGCTGTTTGCAGAGCCTCTGAGGCTCGTGGATGAATAAAATATTCCAGCCAACTAGTTAAGTAAGTATTATGCATGATTGAAAAGAACTGTAGCTGACTGCTCTGATTAATGAATGGTAAATTACTGTTAATGTTTGTAATAAATGTCATGGGCTATATTTCACTGAGCAGCAGTCAGGGCACTGTATGAGCTCCACTGGTTTAAGAGCTGTGGATAAAACGATGACTTCACTGTGAAGTTTTAGAATTCTGTAACACTTTCTGATTAAAAGCAGAACAGCCCTTTATGTGCTGTCTAAGGAGGGAGAGACTCTCCCCTCCTCCAGCCGCATATGGGCCAGAGGCAGAGTTTTATCAGCTTCTCAAACCTGATTTTGTTCTAAGGCACTTACAATATGATCATGTTTAAAGAAACCTAAGTCTCTCTGAGAAAAGGATGAAACTGAGTTATAAATTGTTCTCATTCATTACAAGTCGAGAAGTCATCCTGATACCCACTCCCTAGGGAGGCAGAATAAATCACCCTCACGAAGCCTGACACAGATGGGGCCAGGACCTCTGAGCAGGTGGGCTTGGCAAGAATAAAGAAGACAGGTGCAGAGTGCCAAGTAATCAAATTCAGGAAGCCCTTGGTCAGGTAAAGAGCACTGAGTAGAGTTCCTTGCCAATTCTTACCCAGGAGAGACAGGCTGGCTCTGGAGAGGTCAGAGCTGGATTGGGTCAGAGCAGACAGTGGCAGGCAGAGGCCTGCTCAAAGCCAAATTCAGGGCCAGGATCTGGGGAGCATGGAGGCCCCATCCACTGCAGACAGACAGATGCATTTTCAGGGTCATTAATATCCAGTTTATGGAGAATCCTGACAATCCCAGTTTGGGGTCTAGACATATCCTTGTATGACCACAAACAGCCTCTGGAAACTACAGGAATAATGAACATGCTCAAATCCTTGTGGAAGGTGTCAGAGTCTTGATCATTTCCAGGGTTGGAGTTCCAGGGATCTGTGCCTGTATAGACTCAACAGTATTTATTGCCAGGATGCACCCAGAAACAGGTGTCAAGTTCATGATGACATCAGCTGTGTGGTGTGCATCATCACCATCATCACCCCTTATTTTTGGGTAGCGTTTCATTTTCCAAAGCATTTTCTTTTTCTTTTGTCTCCTCTGGGACGTGGAGTAGATATACTTTTTTTCCTTTTCTTCATTTTATTATTAGCATACTTATTCTTACATATCATAATTTTTCTTTATGCCCATTACTCAGCCTATCACTCCCCAACCCCTCTTCCTTCTCCCATCTCTAGTATCCTTAGGTCTGTTCTCTCCTTCTGAAAGTTCATAGTATTATTGTGGTTTCCTTCTTTCCTTCCTTCCTTCCTTCCTTCCTTCCTTCCTTCCTTCCTTCCTTCCTTCCTTCCTTCCTTCCTTCCTTCCTTCCTTCTTTCTTTCTTTCTTTCTTAACACCCAGTTATGAGTGGATGACATGCAGTATTTCTCTTTCTGCTCCTGGATTATTTCACTTAACATAATTTTCTCCAGGCTCATCCACGTTGCTGCAAATGGCAGAATTTCATTCTTTTTATGGCTGAGTACTATTCCATTGTGTATATATACCACATTTTCCTTTCTCAGTCATTCGTCAAGGGACATTTAGTTTGGCTCCAACTCTTGGCTATTGTAAATAGAGCTACAGTATACATGGGAGTGCAGGTGTCCTTTCGACATGATGATTTCATTCCTTTGGGTATATACCCACCAGCAAGATTGCTGCATTGTAGGGTATATCTAACTGTAGTTGTTTGAGAAACTTCCGTACTGTTTTCCACGATGGCTGTGCTAATTTATAGTCCCACCAACAGTGTAGGAGGGTTTCCTTTTCTCTGCATCCTCACCAGCATTTGTTAATCTCAGTCTTTTTAATAATGTCCATCTAACTGGGGTGAGATGATATCTCAATGTGATTTTGATTTGCATTTCCCTGATGCTTAGTGATGCTGAGCATTTTTTCATATACCTTTTGGCCATTTGTATGTCATCCTTTGAAAATGTGTATTCATATCCTTTGCCCATTTTTTAATTGGGTTATTTCTTTTTTTACTGTATACTTGTTTGAGTTCCTTATATATTCTGGGTATTAATCCTCTGTTGGATGTATAGTTTGCAAATATTTTCTCTCATTCCATAGGTTGTCTTTATGCTCTGTTGATTGTTTCCTTTGTTATGCAGAAGCTTTGTAGCTTGATATAATCCCATTTGTTTATTTTTTCATTTGTTGTTTGTGTTTTGGCATCTTAGTCATAAAGTCTTTGCCCAGTCCTACTTCCTGGAGTGTTTCCCCTATGTTTTCCTTTAGTAATTTTATGGTTTTAGGTCTTATATTTAAGTCTTTAGTCCATTTTGAATTGTTTATATATATGGTGAGAGGTACAGGTCCAGTTTCATCTTCTGCATATGGATGTCAAATTTTCCCAGAACCATTTATCGAAGAGACAGTCTTTCCCCCAATGTATGTTCTTGTTGCCTTTGTCAAAGATCAGTTGGCTGTAAGCATGTGGGTTGATTTATGGGTTTTCCATTCTGTTCCATTGATCTGTCTGTTTTTATGCCAGTTCCATGCTGTTTTGGCTACTATAGCTTTGTAGCATAATTTGAAGTTGGGTAGTGTTATGCCTCTGGCTTTATTTTATTTTTATTTTTATTTTTTGCTCAGGATTGCTTTGGCTCTTTGGTGTCTTTTGTTGTTCCATATGAGTGTTAGGATTGCTTTTTCTATTTCTGTAAAGAATGTCATTGGTATTTTGATGGGGATTGCATTGAATCTGTACATTGCTTTGTGTAAAATAGACATTTTCACTATGTTAATTCTTCCAATCCAAGAGCATGGTATGTTTTACCACCTTTTGTATACCTAGGAATCAATTTAACCAAAGAGGTGAAAGATCACTACAATGAAAACTGCAAAACACTACAGAAAGAAATTAAAGAGGACCCAAAGCACTTTCATTCATATTTAGTTTCTTGCTTAATTTTCACAACCAACTTATGAGAGAAGATGGTAATTTCCCTATTTTAACATTAAAGGATCTGATACTCATAAAGTTTAAAGGATTTGGTCAAAATCATACACTTAGTGCTAGAACTACAACTAGAACTCAGAAATGCTGATATCTAGCCCAAGGTTGTCCATTCTCACAAACATACTGACATGAATAAATTAATACATAATTAAAATATTCCTCATTAATTTACTCACCCACCCACATTTTTACTTATTCATCTACACATTCACCCATCTACCCATCCATCCACCCATTTTCCTGTGCTTATTCCACCAGTCAATGCATAATTCAGCCTTCCACTTACCTCTCCAGTGTTAAATTATGCAACATCTCCCAATATGCAGACCCACATTTTTCTCATTTTGTAGCTCTTCCATTTCCTGAACTTGCATTGCTCTCTATCTACCTACATATCTCTCTGTCTCTCTCTCTGTATTTCTCTCTCTCTCTCTCTCTCCCTTCCTTTTCCATTTCAGTAGGGTCAGGTCAAGTGGAACCTTCCTCAAAGCATTTCCAGACATCCATGGGCTGAGGTGTGGCTTCTCTCTGTACTGTGCTGCATTTGGCCTATCTCCATGGGAGCCCCAACACACTCTACAAAGTGAATCAGTTTAGTGCTGTTTTCCCCCATAGTTTCTGGGATAAATCAAAGACTGTCTTCTGTACTCAATATTTTCTATCCCTAAACACAGCATCTTATTCACAGTAGGAATGCAAAAGTTTAACTAAATAATTAATTGATTTGTTACTAACAGTACGTAGGTACTTAAAAATAATTTATTCTCTGAAATATGCTAAACATACAGTTATAATGGTTAAAAGCACACAGGTTAGAGCCAGATAGTTCCCACTTTATTTGGCCCTTTTCTTGCTCTGTGACCTTTAGAAGAAATAAATAAGTACTCAAAACTTTTGTTTCTTTACATACAAAGTGGGTATGTATTATCTGTTTATAAGGGTGCTGGTAAATTGAAGTAATAACATAAAACACTTAGAATAGTTTCTGGTACATAGTAAACACTCAGAAAGATTAGATATTGTAATGATTAACCTTGATTTCATCAACCTAAATAATGAACAGAGAAGGAAGATGCTCTAGAAGAAGATCGTATTCATTTGTGAACAGAACACTGCAATGGGCATCCATGTGCTGTGGTCAACTATGTGCATATTCTAGACAGGGAGTTTTAAAGAAACATAATGAAGGATTGCAGAATTGTTTGGGGATAATTATCCTTGTCTGCAAGGATCAATAACAAGGGTGATGCCAGTCCAAGGCTGGACCGGCAGTCACTGGGTAGATGTTCTTGCAGAAGTATTTTTTTCTTAGGGTGTGATGGCCTCTGTGCAAGGTTGTGGTTTTGCAGAGCCCTTTGTGATAGTTCCTGTTATCAGGCATTTGTGCTGAGAATCCTGCCTCCATGGCCTTCCCCAGCCTATTTGTCAGGGGTTTTTTTTTAGAACAAGCCACTCCATTTTGATTCTGACAATTTTTGTAATTTTTTTCTCATTAATTTTTGGGATAAACTTTTCTTATTCTTTTATTTTTCCTTTCTTTCTTTCCTGTATTATTTATGTATTTATTTACTTTAGAAATAAAGTTGTCACATTTCAGTTGTATAAAGCTAAAACCATTTTATCAGTAAATAGAGGAGTGGGTCATGAAGGATATGGAGAGAAAGGTTCGTATTCTCAAGGGGTTGCCCGTCAGCAGGGAAATCCCAAGGCTGACCCATGCAGGGCTGCTTTTCTGAATGGCCATCCAGGAAACAGAATAAAATATGCTAGGAGTTCATGGTGAAATGTGGAGGGAGGGGCTAGGGAAGTCTTTCTAAGACTATGGGTAAGCAGGGCTTGAAAGGAAGAATGGGATTTTGATAGATTCTGAGGAGGAAGAGGAGAAAATTCCAGGAAAATGCTGTCTAAGAACAAGGGCCCACAGACAGCATGTCAAAGTCTGCTACTTCAGTGGAAAGTAGCCCAGTTCGGCTAAAGTAGGTGTCTGTACTGATTGGAACTTACAAAGGCCAGAATGCTGAAGGCCATGCAGGGTCCTGATGTGCTTTTATTTTCATACTAGAATCCCCTGTGACTGGTGGAAGACGACTGGAGGCCTTTGGCTGGGGTGTGACCAGAAGACCTTCCAGAAGGTCAGCGAGGAGCTGCTCACTGCCCAGTGTGAGCTGGGAGATCTACAGCTTGGGATCTACCATTAATCATGACAAAATCAACACACCGGAGATTTCTTTTCTAGTGATGGGAATGAGCCACTATTTGATTAATCCCAATATCTACTTTTCAGTCCTTATCTCCATTGGCCTCTCTAGATGTTTGATATTGTACACACTTTTTCTTCCTTGAACTGTATTCCTTCCTGGATTGTGGCCCCAGTGTTAACCAGTTTCTTCCTGCTCTCTTTGCCGAAAACTTTGTATCTTTCCTTTTGCCTATCCCCTGTCCAGTGCTCCAGAAACATTAGTTATCAACAGGTTTACTTAAAATATGTAGAGTCTCTTGTAGACAAACAAATTATTACAACTAGATACAAAATGAAGTTGCACAGAAGACAGGTTTCTTAAGATAAAATAAGAATGGCAGCTATCACCCTAATACACAAACTTAGATTGTTTCATATCACTTTTGTTCATGTTCAAAAATTATACTTTTGGGGGAACTTGATGGCCATGGGAAGCACCCCTGCCAGCCTGACTGAAGGGAGCAGTGCACCTGGAAACCTCACAGGTTGTGGGAAGCCCCTACATGAGCAGCAATCACCACTGTTAACACAGACACTGGTGCTGCAAGAGTGGTCTGCCACAGCCACCACCATAGCAGCTGCCACCACAGGGGCGGCTCATTGCCACAGCAGCAGCCTCTGCAACATTATAGGAAGCCTGCTGACCACTCCACTGCATTGACAGGAGAGTTACCAGTGGGGCCCAGGTAAAGAGGTGAGTGAGTGCAGACAGGTAACACAATGACCAAGTCCACAGGGGTAATTACATTGCCACCTATGGTAGCATGCTTGGGAGTGGGAGGTGCTAGTGCAGCTCATGAAACTGCCTTGATGTGGGGAGAGACATACATGGAAACCCCTGAGAGTGCAAAAACACAGGATGCCCGTATTAGTCCTTTTTGTGTTGCTATAACAAAATACACGGAACTGGATAATTTATAAGAAAACAAAATTTATTGCTTACAGTTTCTGAGATTGGGAAGTCCAAAGTCCAAGGAAAACATCTGGTGGTGGTGACAATGAACCAGGGGTCTCACATTGCAAGATGGTGGAAGCAGAGAGCGCAGAGAGAGAAAGACAGACTCTCCTCTTCTTTTAAAGCACTCAGAACCATGCCTCAAGCACCATTTTTAATCCATTCACTACTGCATTGTCCTACAATCCAATCACCTCTTCAAGGTCCCACCTTTCAATTACCATAATAGGATTTCCCACCTCTGAACAGCCACAGTGGGGACTAAGTTTCTAAAACATAAAACTTGGGAGACAATTCATGCCTCAGTGAGTTTTGGGGGACATAATTCAATCCACTATAATGCCCAAATAGAATAAGGAAGAAAATTCCCAACCACCACCAATCCATTCCCCAACTGGGTGAAGCAAGGTCCCAGGAAGAGTTTCTGCCTTTAGGAAAGACAAAAAATAAACCCTGCCCAGGGTCACCCATTCAAACTGAGGAGCTCCAGTATACTTCAGTGCACACACCAGGGTCATGGGACACTAGCTGGAGTGCCCAGAAGCCCACCCAGAGTCACCCACCATAGCCAAAGAATGACAGGAAACCCAGGCACTTTCCCCAAGAACTCAAGAGCTCACTTACATCCTTGACAACCAACACAATGTCACTAACCTCAGCAACAAATTACTAAGTGCCCCATTGACTAGGCCATGCAGGCAGTCAAACACAACTCCAACACTAAGATTGAAGTACCCACATGGAGACTATACTACTGTGTCCGTCTGGAACCAATACTAAAACTTTGCAGTCAATGGTAAATATAAAACACATCTACAGGAGGAAGATCTCTCCTCAAAGTCCACCCTGGAGTAATACAAGAAGCAACTGCTCTGCCAGATGACCAGACATCAATGTAGAGATACAAGAAATATGAAAAACACAGAAAATATGACACCACCAAATGACTTCTCAAGTAAAATGTCCCATAGAACAGGAAGTCCTTGAGCGATAGAAAAGAAATTCCAAGCAACAATCTTAAGAAAACTCAATGAGACACCAGAAGATTCAGTTAGACAACACAACAAAATGAAAAAAGTATAGGGGATATGAAGAAGGAAATTTACAAAGAGATTAATACCTTAAAAGAGAATGAACCAGAACTCCTGAAGCTAAAGGATTCACTGAACAAAATAACCAATACCTTAAGAGGCATGTTACAGCAAGCAGAAGAAAGAATTTCTAATCCTGAAGACACTCTTTTTGAAATAACCCAGGCAGAAAAAAAGAAAAGAAAAAAGAATTTTTAAAAAATGAAGAGTATCTAAGAGAGCTAGCAGACAACTGGAAGGACACAAGCACCCAAATCATGGATGTCCTGGAAGGAAAGGAGAAAGGAGAAGGCATTGAAAACACATTCAATAAAATAATAGAGGGAAATTTCCCAGGTATAGGGAGAGTCATGGACATGCAGATCCAGGAGGCTCAAAGATTCCCAAACAGATTCAATCCAAAAAGGTCCTCTCTGAGACACATTACAGTCAAACTGGCAAAGCTCAATGACAAAGCAGCAAGAGAAGAGCATCAAGCCACCTGTAAGGTAGTCCCTATCTAGCTAACAGCAAACTTCTCTACAGAAACTCTACAGGCCAGAAGAAAATCGGATCATATTCTCAAAACAGTAAAAGAAAAATACTGCCATCCAAGAATACCATACCCAGCAAGGTTATCCTTCAGAAATGAAGGATAAATAGCATACTTCCCACACAAACAAAAACTGGGAGTTCATGACCATATGATGAGCTCTGCAAGAAATCCTCAAGGGAGACCCACATCTAGAGTCAAAACAATGGTAATCATTAACATGAAACCCAAGAAAGAACAAAACCCATGAGTAGAACAATAATGCAAACAAGAAAGAGAGAGAAACTTAATCCAACCAACTCAAGAAACCAACAAACATGGAAGACAAATAAAAAAGGAAGAAAGTAACAAACAATATCTAAAACATCAAAACAAAAATTCATAAAATGCCAAAAGTAAGACAAAACCTTTCATTAATAGCCATAAATGTGAATGGATTAAATTCCCCACTCAAAAGATATGGACTGACTGATTGGATTAAAAATTTAGACCCTACTATATGCTGTCTATAAGAGACTCACCTCACATATAAGGACACAGACAGATTAATAGTGAAGGGAAGGAAAAACATGTAACACACAAATGGAAACCTAAAACAAGCAGGAGTAGCTATTCTTACACTGGATAAAATTGACTTTAAACCAAAAATGGTAAAAAGAGACAAAGAAGGCCATTATATAATGATACAGGGATCTAACAAGCAAGAAGACTTAACAATCGTGAATATACACACACCTAAACCTGTTGCACCCAGATATATAAAACAAACACTATTAGGCCTAAAGAGAGAGACCCTGATATGATAATAGCTAGAGAACCGAACACCCCTCTCTCAGCATTGCACAGATCATCTAGGCAACAAATCAACACAGAAAGACAGGAATTAAACTATACTTTAGACAAAATGGAACTGGCAGATATCTACAGAACATTTCATCCAACCACTATGAAATGTACATTCTTCTCATCATCACATGGAATATTCTCCAGGATAGATCACACGTTAGGTCACAAATAAAGCCTCAGCTATTTTTTAAAAAATTAAAATCATTTCAAGTATCTTTTCAAACCACAACAGATTAAAATTGTAATCAATAACATACAAAACTCCACAATCTATACAAATACATGGAAATTAAACAACATGCTCCTGAATGATCTATGGTCCAAGAAAAAATTAAACACAAAATCAAAAAAATTCTTGAAACTCATGAAAATAAAGACACATCATTCCAAAACCTGTGGGATACTGCAAAAGCAGTGCTAATGGAAATACTAAATGCTAAAATACTTTTAGCATTTTATTGAAGTAAATACATATAAAAAGAATAAAAAGATTTCAAATAGACAACCTAATGCTGCATCTCTAAGAACTAGAAAAACAAGAACAGTCCAACCCCAAAATTAGTATAGAGAAAGGAAGAATTAAGATCAGAAATAGTGTTTTTTGATTCACTCCAGCTGGATGGCAGATGAGTGTCCATAGGAGGAACCCAGAACCAAACTGTATCTTATTTTAATGCACCCCCATCCTGATATGTATTCTACCATAGCCTCATCTTCCCAAGCACATGGCCCTGGGAAGGTTATAGTTCTTTTAGTAGTACTTTGGACTAACCAACTACTCCAGGAGGATTTTGGGAAGATGACAGATTAGAGAAACCTAAGACATGTCGGACATGTTTCTCCCACAGAAGAAGACCAGAATAAGCCCACTGCTACAAGTGCTATACTCACTGGTAACATTGTCAGGAACCAGTACCATCACCCACCTTCCCACTGTGAATTTTGCCCTACCCCATGCTGCTGCTGCCTATTGTAGCTTCTGCCCCTGCTAGGAGCCATCCACACCAGTGCTGCAGTGCCCACCAGTCCAGCTACACATAGGATCCCTGTCCACACTGCTGCAGCAGTCAGCCCAGCCATGTGTGGGACCCCTGCCACCACCACCTGTGGTGGCCATCACCAGTGGCAATCCATGCCACTGCACCAACCAAACCAACCATGCACAGGAAACATGCACAAGCCACCTCACCAGCTAACCCTGCTACACATGGGACACCCTGCCATAGTCACATGCAGTGCAACTGCTTCTATCATAGCCACCACATGGGCCAGACCAGCAGTGGGTGGGACCTCCTACTGATGCTAAAGTGGTAGCCAGACCAGCTGAGTGCAGGACCTCAGGTGCTATCGCCTATACCACTGCTGCTGCCACCAGCAGCCATTCACACTGCTACCCCTGCCACCGTACAGTCAGACTGGCTGTGGGCAGGACCAACTGCTGCCACCATGCATTCACACAAGAAGGGTCACAAATGGAGCCACCAGCAAGAGGTAAGCCAGTACAGAACCACACCCAAGTGACCCAATTCACAGGGGTAATTACAAGGCATATGCAGTGAGCAAAACTGTCTTCACCCAGGGATAGATACACTCAGAAAACCCAGAGAGTATAAAAACCAAGGACAGCCAAATAAGGTACCAAAGTAAATTCCCAGACACCACTAAACCATCCCCCAACCAAGGGAAGCAAGGATCCAGGAGAAGCCGTAGCCTATAAGAACAAGGAGAGAGAAACCTTCAAGGTAAGGAGATCCAGTATACCACAGTGCATCCATCAGGGCCACAGGACTCTAGCCAGTGAGTCAACAAGTCTGCCTAGGGTCACTCAACCCAGCCAATGAATGACAAGGAACCAGGCCCTTTGCTTAAGACCTCAAGAGCTAACCCACTTCCTCAAAGTCCCTACTAACCTCAGCAAGAAATCACTAAGTGCCCCAGTGCCTACACCACAGAGGCACTCACACACAACTCTGACACTGAATTCAGCAGAAGTACCCACAAAAAGAATATGCTACTGAGTCTGCACAGAACCAATAATAAAACACCCTACTCAAACATCAATATAAAACACATCTACAGGAAGAAATCTGTCTCCCAAAAGCCTCCTCCAGAGTAACAGAAGTAACTGCTCTATCAAATGACTAGAAATCAATGTAGAGATATAAAAAATAGAAATATAAAAAAAAAGGACATATGGCACCACCAAAGGAATACAATAATTCTTAAGTACCAGACACACAGAGCAGAAAACACCTGAAGTGTCTGAAAAGGAATTTCAAGTAACAATCTTTAAAATACTCAATGAGATACAAGAACACTCTGTTAGACAACACAATGAAATGAGAAAGACAATACAGGAACTGAAGGAGGAAATTTACAAAGAGATAAATCTCATATAAAAGAGTGCAGCAGAACTTGTGAAACTGAAAGACTCATTCAATGAAGTAAAAACTATGACTAAGAGTGTAAGCAGTAGGCTAGAGCAAGCAGAAGAAAGAATTTCTGACCTCAGAGACAGTCTTTTTGAAATAACCCAAGCAAACAAAAAAGAAAAAAAGAAAAAAGAATTTGAAAAAATGTAGAAAATCTGACTGGAAGAGTGAGCACCCCACCTTAAGCACACAAGCATTTGAATCATGGCTACTCCAGAAGGGGAGAAGAGAGGAAAAGGCATTGAAAACATATTCAATGGAATAATAACAGAAGAATTCCCAGGTATTGCTAGAAATATGAATTCCCAGATGTATGAAGCTCAAAGTTCCCCAAACAGATTCTATCTAAAAAGGTCCTCTCTGAGACATATTCTAGTCAAACTTTCAAAAGTCAAAGCAAAGAGAGTGTCCTAAACACAGCAAGAGAAAAGTGTCAAGTCACCTACATGGGAATAGCAATCAGATGAGCTGCAAACTTCTCAACGGAAACTTTAAAAGCAAGAAGAGATGTGGATGATATATACAAAATACAAAAGAAAAAAAACTTCCACCCAAGATTAGAAGTGAAGAGGATTTAGTAAATTTCCCAGAAAAACGAAAGCTGCAAGAATTCACCACCACACGACCAGCTGCACAATAGATCCTTAAGGTAGTCCTGTACCTGGAACAGAAAAAATGATAATCACCATCATGAATATTCCAGAAAGAACAAACACCACTGGTAGAGCAGATACACAAATGAGAAAGAGAAAGGAATTACACCATACCACCTCAAAAAACCAATGAAAACCAAAGACGAACAGTAAAAGGGGATGAAAGGAACAAACGATATTTAAATCAACCATCAACCATAGGAAAAGCAATTAAATATCAGGAATAAGACAATAACTCTCAATGACAACCCTAAATGTAAGTAGATTAAATTCCTCAGTCAAAAGACACAGACTGAATGATTGGATTAAAAGGTATGGCCCTACTATATGCTGTCTTCATAAGACTCATCTCACCCATAAAGACATACACAGACTAATAGTGGAGGGATGGAAAAACATATACCACACAAATGGAAACCAAAAAGTAGCAGGAGTAGCTATTCTTATATTGGATAAAGTAGACAATAAACAAAGAAAACAAACAAACAAAAAAGAGGCAAAGAAGGCCATTATACAAACATAAACAGATCTATTCAGGAAGATGACATAACAATCACAAGTATGAATGCATCCAACAACAGAGAACCCAGATATATAAAGCAAACATTAGATCTAAAGAAACAGATAGATCCCAATATGGTAATACTTTGGGAACTGAACACCCCTTTCTCAGCATTGGACAGAACATCTAGGCAACAAATCAACACAAAAAGATTTAAACTACACTTTGGATGAATTAGACTTGGCAGATATCTACATAATATTTCATCCAACAACTACAGAATATACATTCTTCTCATTAACACATGGAACATTCTCCGGGATAGACCACATGTTAGGTCACAAATAAAATCTCAACAAATTTTTAAAAATTTAAGTCATTTCAACCTTCTTTGAAGACCACAATGTTTTAAAAGTAGAAATCAACAGCAAGTGATACTCTGATAACTATACAAACACTTGGAAATTAAAAAACATGCTATTAAATGGCCCATGGGCCCATGAAGAAATTAAACAGGTAATCAAAACATTTCTTGAAACTAATGAAAATAAAGACACATCATACCAAAACCCGTGGAATACAGCAAAAACAGTACTAAAAGGTAAGTTTATTGCAATAAACATTTACATCAAAAAAATTGAAAGATTTCAAATAAACAACCTAATGCTACACTTCTAATAACTAGAACAACAAGAACAATCTAACCCCAAAATTATTAGACAGAAAGAAATAATTAAGATGAGAGCAGAAGTAGATGAAATATAGACCCCCCAAATGATACAAAAGATCCCTGTAAAAAGTTGTTTTTTGAGAAGATAAATGAAATAGACAAACAATCAACAAGGCTAACTAAAGAAAGGAGAGAGAAGACCTGAATAACAAAAGTTAGAGATAAAAGAGGAAGAGGAGACATTACACTTGATACCACAGAAATACAAAGAATAATTAGAGACTATTACAAATAATTATAAGCCAACAAATTTGAAAACCTGATGGAAATGGATAAATTTCTGGACACATACATATTACCAAGACTGAACCAAGATGGCATAGAAAACCCAAACAGACCAATTACATGCAACAAGATTTAAGTAGTAATCAGCACACTCCCAACAAAGAAAAGCCCAGGACTAAATGGATTCACTGCTGAGATCTGCCAGACATTTACAGAGGAATTAATACCCATTCTCTTCAAACTATCACAAAAAATTGAAACAGAGGTCTTTCTCCCAAACTCATTCTATATCCAAATTCAAACTCAAACTCAGGATAGCATCACCCTGATAACAAAACCAGACCAAAAAAAGAACTGCAAGGAAGAAAACTACAGGCTAATATATTTGATGAACATAGACAAAATATCCTCAACAAAATATTAGCAGTCAGAATACAGCAATACATCCAAAAAAATTATACACCATGATCAAGTGGGATTAATCCCAGAGTTGCAAGGATGGTCCAAACATACACAAGTCAATAAATATGATACACCTCATCAGCGAAATCAAGGACAAAAACCATATGATTATCTCAATAGATGCAGAAAAAGCATTTGACAAAATTCAACATCCCCTCATGGTAAAGATACTTAGCAAATTAGCAATAGAAGGAAAGTATCTGGACACAATAAAAGCCATGTATGATAAACCCACTGCCAAAATCATTCTGAATGGGATGAAAAGTTTTCAGATTTTCCCTTAAGAGCAAGAACAAGACAAGAATGCCCACTCTCACCGCTCCTATTTAACATAATATTGGAAGTACTAGCCAAAGAAATCTGGCAAGAGAAAGAAATAAAGGGCATCTAGATTGGAAAAGATGGAGTCAAATTTTTCCTGTTTGCAAATAACATGATCCTATATATAGAAAAATCAAAAGATTCTACCAAAAAACTGTTACAGCTGATAAACAATTTCAGAAATTTTGGAGGATCCAAAATCAAAACACAAAAATCAACAGCGTTTTTATACTGCAGTAATGAACTAGCAGAAAAAGAAGTCAAGAAAGCAAGCTCATAAACAAGAGTCACCAAAAAATAAATAAATAAACAAGCAAACAAATAAATAAATAAATAAAGGAAATACCTAAGAATCAATTTAACCAAGGAGATTAATGATGTCTAAAATGAGATGAGAAATCACTTCTGAAAATAAATGATGACAGAAAAAGATGGAAAGACATTCCATGTTCTTGGATTGGAAGAATTAACATTGTGAAAATGTCCACACTACCCAAAGTGATCTACAGGTTCACACACTCCCCATTAAAGTACCAATAACATTATTAGAGAAATAGAAAAAACAATCTTAACATTCATATGGAACAACAAAGGACCCAAATGGCCAAAACAATCCTAAACAAACAAACAAAAAATAGAGCCAGAAGCATAACATTCTCTGACTTCAAACTATACTACAAAGCTATAGTAACCAAAAGAGCATGGTCCTGGCATTAAACACAGACAGTTGGACCATTGGAACAGAAAAGAGAACACAGAAATTAACTCACATACTTACAGCTTACTGATCTTTGACAAAGGTACCAAGAACACACATTGAAGAAAAGACTGCCTCTTCAATACATGGTGCTGGGAAAACTGGACATCCGTATGTAAAAGAATTAAACTAGGTCTGCACCTTTCACCACATAGTAAAGTCAACTCAAAATGGATTAAGGACTAAAATATAAGATCTGAAACTACAAAAATCCTAAAAGAAAACAGGAGAGACACTTCAGGAAGAAATCTGACAAAGACTTTATTAATAAGACTCAAAATGCATGGCAACCACAACAACAAAATGAACAAATGAGATTATACCAATGTAAAAAGTTTCTGTACTGCAAAAGACATAATTAATAGAGAAAAAGGATAAGCTACAGAATGGGAGAAAATATTTGCAAACCATACAACCAACAGGGGATTAATATCCAGAATATATAAAGAAGTCAAACAACTTAACAGTAAGAAAACAAGTAGCCTGATTAAAAAATGGGCAAAGGTGCTGAATAGGCATTTCTCAAAGGAAGATATATAAATGGCCAAAAAACACATTCAGGATGTTATTATCAGTGGGTTGTCATATATGGTTTTGAGATAGTTTTCTTCTATGCCTAAATTGCTGAGAGTCGTTATCATGAATGGATGTTGAATTTTGTCAATTATGCATCTATTGAGACAATCATGTGGTTTTTCTTTTGATTTTGACTGACACATCATGTCTCCCTAGTTAGGCTGACCATTATCAAAAAGACAGAGAATTACAAATGCTGGCAAGGATGTGGAGAAAGGTGGACCATCCTACACGGTTGGTGGGACTGTACATTAGTGCAGCCATTATGGAAAACAGTATGGAGGTTTCTTAAACAACTACAGATAGAGCTACCCTATAACCAAACAATCCCACTTCTGAGTATATACCCAAAGTGATGGAAATCATCATGTTGAAGGGGTACCTGCACTTCTGTATTTATTACAGCTTTATTTACAATTTCCAAGAGTTGGAACCCACCTAAATATCCACTGATGGACAACCGGATAAGGAAAATGTGGTATATTTACACAATGGAACACCACTCAGTCATGTGAAAGAAGGAAATTCTGCCATTTGCAGCAACATGGATAAACTTAAATTTTTATTAAGTGAAATAAACCAGGCACAGAAAGACAAATACCACATGTCCTCATTCATAAGTGAGAGCTAAAAAAATAAACAAATGAATAAAAAAGAAAGGAAGAAGGAGAAAAGTAATCATAGTAATTCATTGAATTTTCAAAAGAAGAGAACAGAGCTGAGGCCACCAGTAGGTGGGAATGGGGGAGAAAGAAGGGCATTAGCAAGAAATTAGAAATTAGTAAAGGGCCACAAGAAATATTACATGGTGTTATGTTGAAATACTAATTATCCTGATTTGAGCTCCATATAAAGCACACAGGTATTGATATTCAACACTGTACCCCACAGATATGTACAATCATGTTTCAAAAAAGTAAATAAATAAAAGTAATAGAACATATAAAAATTATACTCAATTTGATTATGTTTTTGTGTACATATGATTAACCTGATCTGCATCAGGATAATAATCTGTTAAATGCTGTCATATAAAGAAATAAAGAAACAGGAATAACTATCCTTAAAATCATGAAACAACCAATTTACCTCCATTTTTTTTTTAGAACTAGTCATGGAATTCAATCATTGTCTTATTAAATTAATGCCTAACTGAACAATCTAAGATTGTGTCGTGCAATCAAGTATTCTTGAATGATGTCTGTGTAGACAGCAAGCTTCAGTGACTTGACAATCTCACCATGCAATATTGACTTAGGACTACACCATTAGAATAAATATCTCAAAACAAACATACAGGAATGGGTAATTATCACTTTTTTTCAAATTAATTAATTAATTTAGTTTTTATGTTTGTAATTTATTTATTATTATCTTTTACATTTTAAGATATTGCGGAGTAGTGGGAAGGGGAGAAGGGAGATGGCATGCGGGAAAGGAAATGGAGGTGGGGTGAGGGCCAGGCCGATGCATGTCTGGCTCCTTTGCTGGCCTGGGTTCAGAGGGTAGGTGTGTGGCTAAGGCCCTTGCCCCCCACCCACCCCAGGTAATTATCATTTTTGTCATTGATTGAACTCCAATGTAAGGGCTGGATAAAATGTTGGAGAAATATTAGACTCTCTTGTTACAAAGAAGGCTACAATTTAAAAATTTTTTAACATTAACCGCAGATTCAATGATCATACTTAGTGTCTCCAAAACCTTAATATTAAATTTAGCGAATTGGGAAAGAGAAACTAAAATTCCCAGAAATTCTTATCAATTCTTGATATTAAAAATTAATCATTTTTACAGCACTTTATGTAAGTGTTTTTGAAATCATGAGTAACCACAACCCTAAACAGTATGTCATATTGCTATGGTAAGATTTTATTGAAGGTTTCAGAGGTTTTCTTTTACAAAATAATATGTGTGTGTGTGTGTGTGTGTGTGTGTGTGTGTGTGTGTGTGTGTGAAAACATACATATAAAATAAATGCATGATTTGTTATTACTAACAAATATATTTTGTTATTTCAAAAACACATAAAATAATCTCTACTTTATAAAGACATTTGACAATAAAAACATTAAAAAAGGAAACATCATACTTTGGATAAGGGGCTAATATCCAAAATATATAAGGAACGCAAACTACTCAATAATAAGAAAACAAATAACCCTATTTTCAAAAAGGGCAAAAGACCTGAATAGACATTTCTCAAAAGAAGACATACAAATGGTCAACAGATATATGAAAAAAATGTCCGACATCTTTAATTATCAGAAAAATGTAAATTAAAACCACAATGAAATATCACCTCACATCTATTACATTGTCTGTTATAAAAAGATTTAAGACATAAGAAGCATTGGTGAGGATGTGAAGAAAAGAAAAGTTTTATATGCTGTTGGTGGTATTGTAAATTAGCATAACAATTTTGGAAAACTCCATGGAGGATCCTCAAACAACTGAAAATAGAATGATCCCATGATCCAGCAATCCCACTACTGGGTGTATACCCTAAGGAATTGAAATCAGTATGTTGAAAAGATGTCTGCACTCCCATGTTCACTGTAGCATTATTTACAATAGCCAACAAAAGAAACAAACAAAGAACAATGGATAAATGGGTTATAAAAATGTGGTGTGTGGAGGGAGTTTCAAGATGGCGGTGGCTGCGGTGGCTGGCGCGGAGTAGCTGAGGTGGAAAAGGCGGCCACTGGGCCTCAGGCAGCCGGGAAACTTGTGGACCTTCCTCTTGCCATCTCTTAAGGGAGGACCGCAGCTGCTGACCAGTCGTGGGGGCGGACCACCACTTTGCCCCCGGCAGGAGAGGATGCCTCATTTACAGGCAACAGCTTTGAAGTGTGGAGCAGGAAAAGAACTGTTTCTTAGCTGCAAAAGCGAGTCTTGAAACAGGGAACACGGCGCCAGGGCTGCTGTGGATGCAGCCAGGATCCCGGAGGCTAGGGCCGCGCTGAAGGTGGCCAGCTGCCCTATTCAGGATTTGAGGTTTCAGGCCAGCATTAAAGAAGATTCCTGGGAGCGCCCGAGCCGTGCCGCGACTGAACAGCCGAGGCGGCAGCGGCCGAGAACAGGGACAAACCAGAGAGAGAGAGTGAGCGCCCGACCTGGCACAGCACTGTGAGTGATCCCTGTCCCAGCTCTGTTCGGGGGGATTACGCCCACCCGGCTCCCGCCTGCATCACCAGGCCACTCACTGCCCCGGGGCTGCCTCCATTTTCCCAGGTGCTGGCAGCTCCGCCTGGCTCGGCCATCACTGAGCCTTCCCACCTGCTTGGCCCAGCGTGGGGCTTTCTGGAGCCTGCGGGCTGGCCTCCCCTCCCACTCCCTCCGCGGTTCTCTGGTGGGGCTGGTGGGGGGGGCATCCGTGGCCAGTGTCGGGAGGGCAAGGAAGTACGGGTGGGCCGACTGTCACTCGCCCACACCCTGGACTCCGGCCCCAAGTAAACTTCCTGTTACTGGGAGGCAGATAACATCTCGGCAGCCACCAGTTCGGAAAAAAGCCTAACCAATTTCTGGTTGGGAATAGTGTGCTAGGAGAGTTCCCAGGTGCACTTGAACCTGCTGGAGAGCAGGCTGCAGGTGGGCGCTAGATTTGGTCTATGCTGGGGGGATACAAAGGTGAACAAGACCCAAGAAAGATCTACACAGTGCTACAAAGGCAGCCAGAGCGACCGGTTGTCTGTGCCTAGCAGAAACCTGGTAGACTTCCTGGGCGGGGCGGTGCCGAGCAGGGTCTTGAAGGCCCAGCTGATAGAACAGGGGCACAGAAGACACGCCCCAGCCCAGCACAGTGGGCACAGAGTGGGGAGACATGCGACCTGGGAGGCGGAGACTCAACAGAAACCACACACCCAGTGGGGTCGCCACTGCACGATCCAACAGCCTGGGCCAGAGCACATGGAACAGGGAGAAGTCCTGCACAGGAAGTGAAAGCTCAACAGAGATCACACACCCTGTGGTACGTGATCCACCAGCCCAGCAGAGTCCAAGCTGACCAGAAAGGTGGCTCCCCAGAGAAGCCCAAGACCCGAGGCAACCACACACACAAGGCACTAGAGGCCAACTGAGCAGTCACAGAGGGAGCCATACGAAATTGGCAACCACAGCAACATCCTAGTTAGTCATTAGTTTCAAACCAGTGGTCTGTGAAACCCCCTGACACAATGAATAAACACCGAAAAAAAAGATACCAGAAATACAAAAAATCAAGAAAGTACACCACCAAAAGTTAATAAATTTCAAACTCTAGATCCTATAGAACAAGAAGACACTGAAATAACTGACAAGGAATTTCGAGTGATAATTCTAAGGAAACTGAATGAGATATAAGAAAACTCATCTAGACATCATGATGAAACGAGGAAAAGTATACAGGATCTGAAAGAGGAAATGTACAAGGAAATCAATGTCCTGAAAAAAAAAAGTAGCAGAACTTGCTGAACTGAAGAAGTTATTCAGCGAAATAAAAAACACAACGGATAGTTTAAGCAGCAGGCTTGTCAAAGTTGAAGAGAGAACCTCTGAACTTGAAGATGGGCTGTTTGGAATAACACAAGCAGACAAAAAGAAAGAAAAAAGAATCAAGGACATGGAAGAAAATCTGAGAGAGATATCAGACAACCTCAAGTGCTCAAATATCCGAGTCATGGGTATTCCAGAAGGGGAGGAAAATGGAGATTCCATTGAAAACATATTCAAAAAAATAGTGGCAGAAAATTCCCAGGTATAGGAAAAATCACAGATCTTCAGATCCAGGAAGCTCAATGATCTCCAAATGTGTTCAACCCAAAAAGGCCTTCTCCAAGACATGTCATAGTCAAATAGGCAAAACTCAGAGACAAAGAGAGAATCTTAAAAGCTGCAAGAGAGAGGCATCAAATCACCTATAAGGGAGCCCCAATCAGGCTAACATCAGACTTCTCATCACAAACCCTAAAAGCTAGAAAGTAATGGGATGATATTTTCAAAATACTAAAAGACAAAGATTGCCAGCCAAGAATACTCTACCCTGCAAGGCTATCCTTCCGAAATGAAGGGCAAATAGTATATTTCTCAGACAAACAAAAACTGCGGGAGTTCACTACCACACGACCACCCTTACAAGAAATCCTCAAGGGAGTACTGGGTTTGGTTCCTGAAAAATAATTACCACTGTCATAAAAACCCAAGAAAAATCAGAACCCACTAGTATAATAAAAATGGCATCCATGAAGAGAAAACAATCAAACAAAAACACTATCTACAACCTAAGGAACCAACAAACAAAGAAACCAAACAGTAAATCAGAAAGCAAGAAACAAAAGACACCTAAGACGACCAAACAACCAATAAAATGCTAGGAATAAATCAACAGCTTTCAATTACAACTCTTAATGTAAAAGGCTTAAATTCCCCAATTAAAAGAAACAGACTGGATGACTGGATCAAAAAGGAGGACCCAACTATATGCTGCTTACAAGAGACCCACCTCACCCATAAAGATTCATACAGAATAAGAGTGAACGGATGGAAAAAGATTTACCATGCAAAAAGAGAAGAAAAAAGAGCTGGAGTAGCTATTCTTATACCTGACAAAATAGACTTTAAACTAAAAACCATAAAAAGAGACAATGAGGGACACTATTTAATGATAAAAGGACTGATCCATCAAGAAGACATAACAATCATAAATATGTACGCACCCAATGTTGGAGCAGCCAGATTTATAAACCAAAATCTATTAGATCTAAAGAAGGAAATAGACACTAATACCATAATAGCAGGGGAACTGAACACCCCACTGTCAATATTGGACAGGTCATCTAGGCAAAGAATCAGCAGAGAAACACAAGATCTAAACAAGACTCTAGATCAATTGGAATTGGCAGATATCTACAGAACATTCCATCCAACAACCTCAGAATATTCATTCTTCTCAGCAGCACATGGATCATTCTCCAGGATAGATCACATATTAGGTCACAAATCAAGTCTCAATAAATTCAAAAAAGTTGGAATTATCCCATGTATCTTCTCAGACCACAATGGATTAAAACTAGAAATTAATAACAAAGAAAACTCTGGAAACTATACAAACACATGGAAATTAAACAGTATTCTACTTAATGACATATGGGTCCAAGAAGAAATCAAGCAGGAAATCAAAAAATTTCTTGAAACTAATGAAAACAATGATACATCATACCAAAACCTGTGGGATACTGCAAAAGCAGTATTGAGGGGAAAATTTATTGCATTCAATGCTCACTTCAGAAGAGTGGAAAGATGGCAAGTGAACAACCTAACACTTCACCTTAAAGAACTAGAAAAACAAGAACAATCCAAACCTAAAGTTAGCAGACAGAAAGAAATCATTAAGATCAGAGCAGAACTGAATGAAATTGAAAACCAAAAAACAATTCAAAAGATCAACGAATCTAATAGTTGTTTTTTTGAAAAGATAAATAAAATTGACAAACCATTAGCATGGCTAACAAAAAAAAGAAGAGAGAAGACTCAAATAACAAAAATTAGAAATGAAAAAGGCGATATTACAACTGATTCATCTGAAATACAAGGTATCATTCGAGACTACTATAAACAACCATACGCCAAGAAATTTGAAAATCTGGAGGAAATGGATAAATTTCTGGACACACACAAGCTCCCAAAACTGAACCATGAAGACATAGAAAATTTGAACAGACCAATAACAATAAAGGAGATTGAAGCTGTTATCAGAAGGCTCCCAACAAAGAAAAGCCCAGGACCAGATAGATTCACAGCAGAATTTTACCGAACATTCAAAGAGGAATTGACACCGATTCTTTACTAACTATTCCAAAAGATTGAAATGGACGCAAATCTCCCAAACTCATTCTATGAAGCAAACATCATGCTGATACCAAAACCAGGTAAAGATATAACCAAAAAAGAAAACTACAGGCCGATATCCTTGATGAATATAGATGCAAAAATCCTCAGTAAAATACTAGCAAACAGAATACAGCAACACATACATAAAACTATTCATCACGATCAAGTGGGATTCATCCCAGGGATGCAAGGTTGGTTCAACATACGCAAATCAATAAATGTGATACACCATATTAATAAACTCAAACACAAGGACCATATGATCATCTCTATAGATGCTGAAAAAGTATTTGTAAAGTTCAGCACTCATTCATGACAAAGACCCTCTATAAGTTAGGTATAGAGGGAAAATACCTCAACATAATTAAAGCCATATATTCCAAACCCAGTGCCAATATCATCCTGAATGGGGAAAAGCTGAAAGCTTTTCCTTTAAGAACAGGAACTAGACAAGGATGCCCACTCTCACCACTCCTATTCAACATAGTGTTGGAAGTACTAGCCAGAGCAATCAGAGAAGGGAAGGAAATAAAGGGCATCCAGACTGGAAAAGATGAAGTCAAACTGTCCCTGTTTGCAGATGACATGATCGTATATATCGAATAGCCTAAAACCTCTACAAAAAAACTGTTGGAATTGATAAATGATTTACGCACAGTAGCAGGATACAATATCAACACACAAAAATCAGTAGCATTTCTTTTCTCCAATAGTGAACATGCAGAATGAGAAATCAAGAAAGCCTGCCCATTTACAATAGCCACCAAAAAAATAAAATACTTAGGAATTGAGTTAACCAAGGAGGTGAAAAATCTCTATAATAAGAACTACAAACCACTGCTGAGAGAAATTAGAGAGGATACAAGATGATGGAAAGATATCCCATGCTCTTGGGTTGGAAGAATCAACATAGTGAAAATGTCCATACTACCCAAAGTGATATACAATTTCAATGCAATCCCCATCAAAATTCCAAAGACATTTTTCTCAGAAATGGAAAAAACTATCCAGACATTTATATGGAATAATATAGGACCACGCATAGCCAAAGCAATGCTGAGCAAAAAAAATAAAGCTGGAGGCATAACACTACCTGACTTTAAGCTATACTACAAAGCTATAATAACCAAAACAGTATGGTACTGGCATAAAAACAGACAAACTGACCAATGGAATAGAATAGAGAATCCAGAAATCAACCCACACACTTACTGCCATCTGGTCTTTGACAAAGGCAACAAGCCTATTCACTGGGGAAGGGACTGCCTCTTCAGCAAATGGTGCTGGGATAACTGGATATCCATATGCAGGAGAATGAAAGTAGATCCATACCTCTCACCATATACTAAAATCAACTCAAAATGGATTAAGGATTTAAATATACAGCCTGAAACAATAAAACTTCTTAAAGAAAACATAGGAGAAACACTTCAGGAAATAGGACTGGGCACAGACTTCATGAATACGACCCCAAAAGCACGGGCAACCAAAGGAAAAATAAACAAAGGGGATTATATCAAACTAAAAAGCTTCTGCACAGCAAAAGAAACAATTAACAGAGTTAAAAGACAACCAACAGAGTTGGAGAAAATATTTGCAAAATACACATCTGACAAAGGATTAATATCCAGAATATATAAGGAACTCAAACAACTTTACAAGAAGAAAACAAGCAACCCAATTAAAAAATGGGCAAAAGAGCTAAGTAGGCATTTCTCTAAGGAAGATATACAAATGGCCAACAGACATATGAAAAAATGCTCAACATCACTCAGCGACCGGGAAATGCAAATCAAAACCACATTGAGATACCATCTATCCCCAGTTAGGATGGCTAAAGTCCAAAAGACTCTGAATGATAAATGCTGGCGAGGTTGCAGAGAAAAAGGAACTCTCATACATTGTTGGTGGGACTGCAAAATGGTGCAGCCTCTATGGAAAATGGTATGGAGGTTCCTCAAACAACTGCAGATAGATCTACCATATGACCCAGCTATCCCACTGTTGGGAGTATACCCAGAGGAATGGAAATCATGAATTCGAAGGTATACCTGTTCCCCAATGTTCATCGCAGCACTCTTTACAATAGTCAAGAGTTGGAACCAGCCCAAATGTCCATCATCATATGAGTGGATATGGAAAATGTGGTACATCTACACAATGGAATACTACTCAGCTATAAAAAGGAATGAAATACTGCCATTTGCAACAACATGGATGGACCTTGAGAGAATTATATTAAGTGAAACAAGTCAGGCACAGAAAGAGAAATACCACATGTTCTCACTTATTGGTGGGAGCTAAAAATTAATATATAAATTCACACACACACACACACACACACACACAAACCGGGGGGAGGGGGAAGAAGATATAACAACCACAACTACTTGAAGTTGATACGACAAGCAAACAGAAAGGACATTGTTGGGGGGGAGGGGGGGAGGGAGAAGGGAGGGAGGTTTTGGTGATGGGGAGCAATAATCAGCCACAATGTATATAGACAAAATAAAACTTAAAAAAAGAAATGTGGTGTGTGTATACACACACACACTCACACACACACAATAGAATACTAACCAGCTGTAAAAAAACAGAAGATTCTGTTATTTGTGACAACATGGATGAACTTAGAAGACATTATGTTGAGCGAAACAAGCCAGGCACAGAGAGATAAATGCTATATGATCTCACTTACATGTGGAATCTATAAAAGGTAAAACTCATAGAAGTGGAGAGTAGAATGGTGGTTGCCGGAGACTGGAGGTGGTGAAGGGAGGTTGATGGGGAAAGGGGAAATGGTCAATGAGTACAAAGTTACAGTTAAATAGGAAGAGTAAGTTCTGGTGTTACATTACACAGCAAGATGACTAGTTAATGATAATGTACTGTATATTTCAAAAAAGCTAAAACGGAGGAATTTGAATGTTCTCATCACAAAGAAATGAAAAATATTTTAGGTGATGGATACACTAATTACCCTGATTTGATCATTCCAAAATGTATATGTGTATTGACACATCACATTTTATCCCATAAATATAGAAAATTATTATTTGCCAATTAAAAATAAAATAAAACTTAAGGGAAACATTAATACAAAAGAAATCCTTGCAAAAATTAAAAGATAATACTAAAAACATATAATATTATGTTATTATTATGGTTTTTAAATTTATTTAATTGACATATTATAATTGTACTTGCTTATGGGTTACAATCTGATGTTTTGACACATATGTATGTTGTATAGTGACCAGATCAGAGTAGTTAATGTAACCATCACCTCATGCATTTATCACTTCCTTGAGGTGAAAACATTCAAAATCTTTTCTCTAGCTATTATGTAGTATACAAAACTTAACTGTTAACCAGAGTTGGCCTAACGTGCAGTGGAACACCACAATGTATTCCTCCTATCTAATTGTAATTTCGCATCTCTTGCCTAACCTCTCCCTGTTTTCCCTTCTCTCCTCCCCTCTGGTAACCACTACCCTATTCTTTCTCTCTATATAAACATTTTTGATTGTTTGTGAGTTAGCATTTTTAAAATAAAATTTAAAAAATGGAAGGATCAGTTAGCTACCCTATCCCACAGTCTTGATTTTTGCTTCATGGCAAATACTCCATATGTAAAATATTTATTTTATTATTTGTTGAAGTTGGTCACACTGTCAAGTGTGTTCCAGAGCATCTTCATATTGGGCATGAAGGCACGGGTTGTTTCATGCAAACTGAAGGGTACTCCAAAAAGTTCATGGAAAGATTCATAATATCTTTTAATTCTGTTTTTGCAAGAACTTTTTGAGGTACTCTAGTACTCCTCTGGCTAACTCTAATACTGTTTTGTTGCTGTTGGTTGTTTGTTTGTGGTTAAAATTAATACTGCTTTTTCTAACTTAGATTCTAAATCAGTTTGTAATTTCATGTCAGAATATTTCATAACACTGTCATCTTCTTTGTTCTTTGCATTTCTTCTGTTTTAAAGTATTTACGAGGAACTAGAGCCTGTAGCTAGCAAGGTTAATAGCACTCCGCAGAATCCCCTTTTAAAATTGACAATTTAAGGCCTTGTTTTTGCTTCCAAAGCTTGCTCTTTCTTGAAAAACTACTCACTGGAGTTGTATAAAGAATACTGTACATATAAATTTATTAATGTTTATTTGACTTGCAAGAATGACTCACCATTAGCAGCACACAGAGCCAGGAAAACACACATACTATGGCAACAGCTACAAGTAAGACTGATTAGAATATGACATCTTCTCTCCTACATGTTTTAATCCCAGTTCATGGGAAACTTGACCTTAACCTTTGACTTCTCATCAGCTTTTCCTGCTCTTGCTTTTGACTGGTTGCCTATAGATTCCCTTGAAGCATTGATAGCTCTATGTTGCTTGTTAAACTTTAATTCTCATGTACGTATTGTAATACTTTTTCCATCTTCCTGGTTTACCAAATAACTTTTCACTGGATTTAGGATTTGAAATGCATATAACGTTTCCAGAAAATACCAGGAAGGAATTTCCACCTAGACACATTGAGCTATATTTACATTTACATGGCTAATGGAAACATCATATTTATCTTGGAAACCATTATTATAAAAACTAATATTTCTTCTTTCTTTCTTCTGTCTTTCTTCCCTCTTTCTTTTTTCAAGTATTTATCAAGTGCCTATTATGTGGAAGACATTATCATAAGTTTTCTTGTGAAAAAACAATGGAGTTGTATGGGGTTTTGCCCTTTAGTGGTTCCAGAGAAGCAGGGTTACTAACAGAAACATAAATTAGAATGTAAGCTAATGTAAAGGGGGTCTAGAACAAAGGGAGAAAGGGAGTTAAAACTTGATGCAGTAGCAGTGGAGAGAGAGTTATTCCAAGTCTATCAATTCAAAATGGATTCCAAATACCCCCAAATACATAGATTTTAGATAAGTGAGAAAGGTAGTGGGGTGTGGGTGCAGGTGGAAAGATTATAACAGAAACACAGACCCTGATTCTGGACTGCCTAGGTTCAAATTTCAATTCTACCACAAGTTTTACATATGATGCAGTTCCTTAAGTACTTTATGCCTCAGTTTCCTACTCAGTTAAATGGGAATAATGTTGTTATTATCTCAATTGATTGTCCTGAGGATTAAATAAGTTAATTCATGTAAATATCTTAAACGAGTACCTGGAGCAAAATAACCAGTCAATAAACATTATTTCTTGTTTTCATTGTTGTTTTTATAACTGATATTTGTCCAGTACAAAGGACCTATGTGGAAAAGGCACAAGTATAGAAAATAGAAGACTGATAAATAGAAAAAATTAGTACTTTTGTTTTGTTAGAGCGTGGATGCACCAAAATGAAGTGGAGTGTAGAAAACAAATTTTTAACTCTCTCTCTCTCCCTGTTTCTAATTCCTTATTATAACCATTCAATATTAACTCTTAAATGTTATCTTTGGATTCGATTTTATTTCTGCAATAGTAGCTTTCAGCAGAACAACTCTCCTACTGAAAACAAACAGAAAGCTGATAAAATTATACCTATATATCTATATCTATCTGTCTATATCTTGAGGAATAATTGAACCAAGACTGCTGAGAGGCAAGACATGGGATGATGAGCTTGCATTGCATAGCTCTGTTTCTGTAGGAGCATTTCCTCATGTGCAGACCCTGGAAGCCGGATGCTGACATTCCAGGCTTTGCCCAGGAAAAGGGACACTGCTTGGTGGTGAGGGGTAAACGAATAAACAGAGCTTTGACAGTCATGTAGCTAAAAAATAATAGAGCATTAGTTGCCAAAGATCCTGCTGAGAAAAGGGTGCAGAACCAAGTCTGACTAAAGGCAAAATATTAAAAATACATGTCTGTATTCTAGCAGTGGACATTAATTAAATGTTTAAAATTTCAATTACAATAATGTAGAAATTATAAAATGCTTAGAAATACATTTTACAAAAGATATATAAAAACTCACCACTAGGGAAAAAAAGGAAACATTAGTGGGAGAAATTAATGACTTAATATAAAGCTACATTAATCAAGACCATGATATTCAGGCATGGGTATTAACAAATAAGTTTATGGAACAGTATATAAAACCCAGAAACAGAAACAAATTTATGTGGCCATTTGATATTCAACCAATGATGGCAAATTTGGATGTCCATAAATAAATAAATAAATAAATAAATAAATAAATAAATAAATAAATAAATAAATAAACAAACAAGCCTTGATCCCATACCTCATCCTTTACACAAAAACTAATTTGAGGTTCATTGTACAACCTAGAAATAGAAGGTAAAGTTATAAAGACTAGGGGGAAAAATAAAATTTTTTTTCCTGTCATGTAGGAAAGCAACAGTTTCTTAGGGCACAGAAAGTAATAATACACAATGAAGAAAAAAGTTGATAAACTATGCATTATAAAAATACTCATTAAGAACGTGGGTTGGTGTGCCATAGACTGAAAAGAAAACATTTTAAAAAATATATCTGACAACGGACTCATATCTAGGATTTATAAAGTGCTCCTGTAACTCTAATCAAAAGACAAACACACAAATATAATTTTATAGAAAAACATTTGTACAGACTATTCTCAGAAAAGATAAACAAATGTCCAATGAGCACATGCAACATCAGGGAACATTAATCATAGCAGAAATAAAATTTAAAATCATAATGAGATAATATATACCCACTTAGCTAAAATTTATAAAAAGTAGCAATACCAAATATTGAGCGTCATAAGCTTTATACATCGTTGTAGGGAGTGTCATATGATATTACTATTTTGAAAAAGGTCTGGAAATTTCTTATAAAACTAAACATAAGGTTAGAATTAAAAGAAAAGAAAAATGTTCACTATTTGCCATAATGTAGTACCATGTGTTAAATTTACCTTTCTAACTTAAACAACTAAGAGCCAAACAAAACATATAACACGATGATCTACAGATGTTGGAAACAGATGACATAAGACAGTGATTTCTGAAGGACAACATGTGAGGTGATTAAAACAGTTTTCTGCCTAAGATTTCAGTCCAAGTTGCAGGAAAAGGGAATTGAAAGAGAAGCTGGTAGTCTACTTGAGGTGAGCAGGTGAGAATTTGAATCCTGAGTTGAGATTTGAAGAAGCTGTAGGGGCTAAAATTCACAGGGTACATAACAGTGGGAAGAAAGCTACTCAGAGTTGTAGAGGTCTACAGTGGGTTCCTTAAAGTGTTAAGCTGAGTACTGGTCAGTGTTTGTATGCGAGGAAACTAACCAATGGTAGGAAAGGAATAAGTATAATAATTTCTATAGATCACATATAATGTCAGTAAATATGAGAAAGCTTGTATTTCTTGGGGCTTATGGTTGAGTATTCAAAAGAGAATCACCTCAGTAGCAGAGCCAAATTATTCCTGGACTAAAGGCTATTCTGGTCTCCACTAACAAGGTTTAAAAACAAGATCAAACTATTTTTAGACAGCTTTATTATATCTCAGAGTAAAACTGAAAAAATCATTTGAGGAATCAAAAAAAAGAAAAAGAAAAAAGAAAAAAACAATTTAACACCCAATAATGTAAAATCTATAATGTTTAGTATTCAATTGAAAAACTGACCAGGCAGGGGGAAAAAAAAAGGAAAGAATATTCCATAACAATGAGAAATATCAATGACTAGAAATGACTTATGATACAATTAATAGAGAAAGACACTAAGCCAGTTATTAGAAATACACTGTGTGTTCAAGAATGTAGAAGACAGAATGAGCATGTTAATGGAAATATGCTAGACATTAAAAAGACTGAAATTAAACTTCTGGAGATGGAAAATACACTGGAACAGATTAATAGCAAATTAGATACTGCACAAGAAAACATTAGTGAACTTAAAAATGCAGGAATATACACTATCCAAAAGAAACATAGAAAACAAAAAGATTGAATAATAAATGAGCAGTCTCAGGGAACTGTAGGACAACTTCAAGCAGCCTAATATATGTGTAATTGGAGTCACACAAGGAGAGCAGGTGTGGGAGAAAGGAAAAATACTTGAAGAATATATAGCCAACATTTTTCCAGATTTGCTGAAAGTCATGAGCCCAGTGCTATATACTAATTTACCCCCTAAAATTCATATACTGAAACCTTAATTTCCATTGTGACCTTGTTCAGACTTATAGCCTTTTGTGGGAGTTTAGGTTAGGAGGGCAAATACCGCATGAATGGGATTAGTGTTCTTATCAAAAAGACCCAAGAAAGCACTCTCACCCCCCCTGCCATGTGAGGACGAAGCAAGAAGGCAGTTGTCTATGAACAGGAAACATGACCTCATCAGGCACTGAAACTGCCACAATCTTGATCTTAGACTTTTTAGCCTCCAGAACTGTGAGAAATAAACTGCTGTTGTTGATTAGCTACCCAGTCTGTGGATTCTGTTACTGTAGCCTGAATGAACTAAGACCCCCCACTGATCTTAGAAGTTCTAAACTCCGTGTTAAAGAAATATGAAGAAAACTACACCAAGTCATCTCATAATCAAATTGCTTAAAAGTAGCAATAGAAAAAATCCTAAGAGCATACCTGAAAATTCCACAGTTGAGTAACAAACATGAAAACAGTCAACTTCTCATCAGAAAACCAAAGCAAACCAGAAAAGAGTGGGGCAATATATTTAATATTCCGGAAGAAAAACAACTACAACAAAAAAGTCAACCTAGAATTCTATACTTTACAAAAATCTCTTTCAAAAACAAAGGCCACCTAGACTATTTAAAAGAAAGCTGAAATAATTTGTTGCCAGCAGACCAGCACTTGAGGAGATCATTCAGGTGGAAGAAAAATGATACAGATGGAAATCTGGGTCTACACAAAGGAAAGAACACCAGAAATGGTAAATTTGAAAAAACACAATTGGAGACTTCAATGCTTTTCTCTCAATAATTGATAGAATATGTAGGCAAAATATGAATATTAAAAAGATGAACATGACCATAAATACCTTGTCTCAATTGGTGTTTATAGATCTCACCATCTAAGAACAGTAGACTATGTTTTCAAGTGCACACTTGACCTGTATTCTGGATAATAAGACAAGTCCTGGTATGTTTAAATGTTTTCAAGTCATACAAAATATGTTCTATTATTCCAATAAAATTAAATTAGTAACCAAGAGGAGAAAGATATATGGAAAAATCCTAAATATTAGAATAGTAAAAAACACATTTATATAACCCAGGGATCAAAGAAGAGAGAGTTTTAAAATGTACTTTGAACTGAATTAAAATGAAAACACAATTCGCAAAAATTTGTTGCATCCATCTAAAGCAGTGCTTAGAAAGAAGTTTGTAAAATGCTCATATAATAGAAAAATAAAGGTCTCAAGTCATTAACATAAGTCCCCAATGTAGAAGAACATGAAAAGAAGAACTAAGTAAACCCAAAGTCAGCAAAAAGAAATGCTAATAAAGATGAGGGAAGAAGTCAATGAAATATCAAACAGAAAAATAGAGAAAATCAGTGAAATAAAAACAATTGGCTAATAAAAATGGAAAATACCTAGCCAGACTTCTAATCAAGAAAACAAGAAGAAACAATTTAAAAATAGCATAAATGAGAGAGTAGACATGACTACAGATTCTACAGAGGTTAAGAGGATAATAAAAGATACTATGAACAAATTTATGGGAATGTATTTCACATTTTAGATGAAAAGAACATATTCCTTGACATGCATATAGTTCCAAAGCTCACAAAGAAAAATAGAAAATCTGAAAAGCCCTGTACCTATAAAGAAATTGATTCTGTAGTTAAAACCATTCCTTTTATTTCCCTACAGCTAAAACTTTATTTTGATGTATTTTTTATCTGTTTTTTAAAAATTGGGATCATAAATATGTTTTATTTATTTATTTATTGTTTCTTTCATGCTATTTTTGTACTTATTTATCAATATACAATGTAGTTGATTTTCATGTCCCTTTACCAATTCCTCTTACCTCCTTCCCTTCCTCGTTGCCCCCTCATCACCATCATATCTGTTCACTTGTCTTAAGAAAATCAAGGAATTGCTGTGATTGCTGTGTCTTTTTCCCCCAGCCCACTGTGTATTTGTTTGTATATTTGTTTATTTATTTTTAGCTTCCACAAATAAGTGAGAACATGTGGTATTTCTCTTTCTGTGCCTGACTTATTTTACTCAATATAAATCTGTATAAGTCCATCTATGTTGCTGTGAATAGCAGTATTTCATTCTTTTTATAGCAGAGTAGTATTCCATTGTGTAGATATACCACAGTTTCCTTATCCACTCATCTGATGATGGACATTTGGGCTGGTTTCAACTCTTGGCTATTGTAAATAGTGCTGCAATAAACATAGGAGTACAGGTATCCCTTCAACAAGAAAATTTCCATTCCTCTGGGTATAAACCAAGCAGTGGAATAGATGGGTCATATGGTAGATCTATCTGTAGTTGTTTGAGGAAACTCCATACCATTTTCCATAAAGGTTGCACCATTTTGCAGTCCCACCAATGGTGTAGGAGGGTTCCTTTTTCTTTGCAATCTCACCAGCATTAATCATTCTCAGTCTTTTGGATAGTAGTCATCCTAATTGGAGTGAGATGGTATCTCGCAGTGGTTTTCGTTTGCATTTCCTGAATGCTGAGTGATGTTGAGCATTTTTGCATGTGTCTCTTGGCCATTCATATACCTTCCTTTGAGAAATGCCTACTTGGTTCCTTTTCCCATTTTTTAATTGGGTTATTTGGTTTTTGCTGTAAAGTTGTTTGAGTTCCCTTTGTCATATATATATATATATATATATATATATATATATATATATATGTATATATATATATATATATACACATATATATATATATATATATATATATATATATACACACATATATATATATTGCAAATATTTTCTCCCACTATGCTGGTTGTCTTTTCACTCTGTTAATCATTTATATTGCTGTGCAGAAGCTTTTTAGTTTAATATAATCCCATTTGTTTATTTTTCCTTTGGTCGCCTGTGCTTTGGGGGTTGTATTCAGGAAGTCTGTGCCCAGGCCTACTTCCTGAAGTGTTTCCCCTGTATTTTCATTAAGGAGCTTTATTGTTTCAAGGTGTATATTTAATTCCTTAATCCATTTTGAATTGATTTTGGGATATGGTGAGAGGTATGGGTCTAATTTCATTCTCTTACATATGAATATCCAGTTTTCCCAACACCATTTGCTGAAGAGACAGTCTCTTTCTCAATGTGTAGACTTGGTGCTTTTGTCAAAGATCAGATGGCTGTAGGTGTGTGGGTTGATTTCTGTATTCTCTATTCTATTCCATTGATTAGTGTGTCTGTTTCTATGCCAGTACCACACTGTTTTGGTTATTTGAGCTTTGCAGTGTAGTTTAAAGTCAGGTAGTGTTATGCCTCCAGCTTTATTTTATTTGCTCAGAATTGCTTTGGCTTTTCATGGTCTTTTGTTATTCCATATAAATGTTAGGATAGTTTTTCCCATTTCTGAGAAAAATATCATTGGAATTTTGATGGGGTTAGCATTGAATCTGTAGATCACTTTGGATAATGTGGACATTTTCACAATGTTAGTTCTTCCAATCCAAGAGCACAGGATATCTTTCTATTCTCTTGTATTCTCTTTAATTTATCTCAACAGTGGTTTGTAGTTCTCATTGTAGAGATTTTTCACATCCTTGGTTAGCTTTATTCCTAATTATTTTATTTTTTTGTTGGCTATTTAATAGGCTAGCTTTCTTGATTTCTTTTTCTGCATGTTTGCTGTTAGAGTATAGAAATGCTACTGATTCTTGTGTGTTGATTTTGTGTGAATCACACCTTACAGACTGTGGGCTTAAATAAAGCACTGTTCTAATACCCTTGGATAAAAATTAAAGGTGGAAATGACTACGTTAAGTTGTCTCCCCTTTTCCAGGAGGAAAAGGCTGGGGGCCCCTGGCAAAATCCACTCAGTCCTGCCAAGCTGGAGGCTCTGAATCAGGCGCAGCATTCCTAAACGCCTTCCGCCCTCAGTGTTTGTGCTGGGCACCACTTCTACAAGAGCTGCCCTACCACGGAACACTAACCTATCAGGCCAGACCAGAAAGGCCAAGGGCGCAACACATCGCTTTGGTCAGCAGTCTTTGGATTCCGGGAACCAAAGCCCAGGTTCTAAATGGCCGCCTCAGGGCAGAGGCCTCACCTCAGCTCCGGCGGCAGGTTCCCTACAGGAACTAACTTCTTTCTTCTTCTCAAACTTCTGTAACACAGGCACACATTTCTCTGTGGTCTGCCACACTGGGAAGATTCCATAATGAATGGAAGAAAGCAGGCCCTTGGAAGATCCCCCAGGACAGGCCATGTGATTTAATGTCAAGACAGAAAATCTGAGGGGTCCAACAGGTGACCATGAGAAAGCAGTTGTGTGTTGATTTTGTATCCTGTGACTTTGCTGAAATCATTTATTAACTCTAAATTTTTTTTGAAGAGTCTTTAGGCTGTCTGATATGTAGGATCATATCATCTGCAAACAGGGACAGTTTGACTTCATCTTTTCAAATCTGGATGCCCTTTACTTCCTTCTCTACTCTGATTGCTCTGGCTAGTACTTCCAACACAATATTGAATAAGAGTGGTGAGATTGGGCATCCTTGTCTAGTTCCTGTTCAATGATATTGACAGCGGGCTTGTCATATACAGCTTTAATTGTGTTGAGATATTTTTAATCTATACCTAATTTGTAGAGAATCTTTGTCATGAACGAATGCTGAATTTTGTCAAATGTTTTTACAGTGTTGACAGAGATGATCATATGGTTTTTGTCTTTGCTTTTATTGATGTGATGTATCACATTTATTGATTTGCATATGTTGAACCAACCTTGCATCCCTACTTGATGAGTCCTACTTCATCATGGTGTATGATTTTATGTGTTGCTGTATTCTGTTAGCTAGTATTTTATTGAGGATCTTCACATCTATATTCATCAAAGATATTGGCCTGTAGTTTTCTTTTTTTGTTGTATCTGTCTGGTTTTGGTATCAGGGGGATGTTTGCCTCATAAAATGAGTTTGGGAGAATGGCCTCTGTTTCAATCTTGTGGAATAATTTGTAGAGAATTGGTATCAATTCTTCTTTGAAGGTTTGGTAGAATTCTGCAGTGAACCTGTTGGGTCCTAGGCTTTTCTTTGTTGGGAGACTTTTTATAACTGCTTCAATCTCTTTTATTGTTATTAGTCTGTTCATATTTTCTATATCTTCTTGGCTCAGTTTTGGTAGCTTGTGTGTGTCCAGAAATTTATATATTTCCTGCAGATTTTCGAATTTGTTGGCATATAGTTGTTTATAGGAGTCTCGAATGATTCCTTTCATTTCTGAGGTACCAGTTGTAATATCACCTTTTATATTTCTTACTTTTGTTATTTGGGTATTCTCTGTTGTATTTTTAGTTAGCCTTGCTAATTGCTTGTAAATTTTATTTTTCTTTAAAAATATCAACATTTTGGTTTCATTGATCTATTGTATCACTTTTTGGGTTACTATTTCATTTAGTTCTGCTCTGACCTTCATTATTTCTTTCTGTCTGCTAACTTTGGGTTTGGATTGTTCTTGTTTTTCTAGTTATTTTACTCAAAGTGTTAGGTTGTTTATTTGCCATCTTTCCATTCTTCTGAAGTAAGCAGTTAATGTGATAAATTTCCCCCTTAGTTCTGCTTTTGCGGTATTGCACAGGTTTTGGTTTGATGTATCATTATTTTCACTAGTTTCAATAAATTTTTTGATTCCTGTTTAATTTCTTCTTGGAACCATATGTCATTAAGTGGAAAGTTGTTTAATTTCCACGTGCTTGAGTTTCCAGAGTTTCGTTTTTTACTGATTTCTAATTTTAATCCATTGTGATCTGAAAAAATACATGGAATTATTCCATTTTTAAAAAATTTATTGAGACTTGATTTGTGGTCTAAGATGTGGTCTATCCTGGAGAATGGTCCATGTGCTAACGAGAAGAATGAATATTCTGAGGTTGTTGGATGGAATGTTCTGCAGATATCTGCCAAGTCCAATTGGCCTATAGTGTTGTTTAGATCTTGTGTTTCTCTGTTCATATTTTGCCTAGATGATCTGTCCAATGTTGAGAGTGGGGTGTTTGGGTCCCCTGCTATTATGCTATTAGTGTCTATCTCATTCTTTAGGTTTAATAGTGTTTGCTCTATAAATCTGGCTGCTCTGACATTGAGTGTGTATATATTTCTGATTGTTATGTCTTCTTGATGGGTAGATCCTTTTCTCATTACATAGTGGCCTTCTTTATCTGTTTTTATGGTTTTTGGTTTAAAGTCTATTTTATCTGATATAAGAATACCTACTCTAGCTTGTTTTTCATTTGAATGGTATATCTTTTTTCATCCTTTTGCTTTTAGTCTATGTGTGTTTTTACATGTGGTGTGAGTCTCTTGAAGGCAGCTTATTACTGTATCCATCTTTTTAATCCAGTCAGTCTGTCTCTGTCTTTCGAGTGGGGTATTTAATCCTTTTCCTCAAGAGTTATTATTGAAAGGTGTTGATTTACTCCTAGAATTTTATTGGGGTTTTTTTGGATGTCTGAGGAAATGGCTTGGGGAGGGGATTATCAGGAACTTGAGAACCCTCAGGGAAGTTTGTTGTGGGATCATCACCTAGAGATAAACAACCAAAGGAGGAGTTGTCATAAGAGATATGAGAGAGCTCAGTGGACCAGCACTGCTGGAATGGGTGGCTTGGGGACATGATACCCATCGTCTTCATTTTCTGATTATTCAGGGCCAGTGTTGGCATGAGCTGCAGCCAGATTCCCTTCACAAAAGGTGCTGTTCTCTATGACAGGTGGTGCCTGAGAAGTAGTGTTGTAGACTGTTTCATATACACAGCTATCAATCTGCTATTCGCAATCACATGCCTTTGAAATCTGGATTGTCACCAAAGGCTGTTTCAGCTCTGGCTTTTGAAGCCCCACAGGTCTAGAAGAGGGAGTCATATACTCTGTATCTTCCCAACTTTCACACTATTCCCCAGGTAGCAGTTTGGGCACAAGAAGAGGTCTGGAAGAGAATAAATGGCATTGGAAGATGAAGAAGGTTTGATTTGGGAGAGCTCACACACACCTGCTAATATTTATAGTGGTATCCAAACTGAATGTGCTCCTGAGTCTAGGAACATCTACTCTATGCTCTACATGTAAGGGCAATGAAGATGGAAGTGAGTGCTGGTTGATCAGTAGGGCTTGGAGCAGCTACTGGTACTTCAGGGATTGTCTTGGGCAGCCAATAGTCTCTAAGACACCTAGACCGGACAGGGAGCAGTTTGACCCTGGACAAACAATTGCCTCATGTACAAGACAGAGGTTATCTCTGAAGCTGGGTTTCTGCTCCAGCAGAATATGACTAGTCTTAAGAGGGTGGCAGTGGAAGATCTCAATGTGTAGGACATATTGGCGATGATTTGTCCTTATGATGGTAGCCAAAAACAGTTCCAAGGGTAGAAAAATTTGAGCCTCCAGGCCATGTAATCAGCAGCAAGGTGATATGTGATGTGTCTTTTCAAAGTAGATATGCTCCACCAGATATAGTGGGAATCAGTTTTGATATACTTTCTTGATCCCACAAGGTCAATTATGTGGATGGTTGTTACACTTTACAGGATGGTTTGTTATAACAGAAAATATATATTTCAAATGGAAAAAATAGTATCATTTTCAGTATCTTAAAATAAATTGCCGGGCCGACCCGGTGGCGCACTCGGGAGAGTGCAGCGCTGGGAGCGCAGCAACGCTCCCGCCGTGGGTTCGGATCCCATATAGGAATGGCCGGTGCGCTCACTGGCTGAGTACCGGTCATGAAAAAGACAAAAATAAATAAATAAATAAATAAATAAATAAATAAATAAATAAATAAATTGCCTTTGGATGGAAACTGAAAGGCAGAGTATGCAGGGGAGAGTCCATCAGAGGTCATGGACTCTACAATTGGGTCCACTTTTCTCAAGTAAAACCTGTGCCTTATGAGCTGTTACAGGAATACCATGAGGACAGAGGCAACCTAACCTATTCATGTGAACCTGTGGAAGGCCTCAAGTACCCATTCAGGAGAGAAAAGTCCTGAGGAATTGACTTATAACCAGATAAGTGATAGTGTGGCAGATAATTCTAGGTCTAGTGGTTTCCCTTTTGATACTGGCTATTGTATTGCTATTCTGCTATTTCTCCAGACCCCCACTTGTAGGTAAAGAATTGTTTTCTCTGTGTTGTGTCTAAAAATATTGGTCATGATAATGAAAATGAACATCAGTTATATAACCACCTTCCTTCTATCACTTACAATGGCTTATGCAGACAGGGAAAACAGTGCTACAGTCAGTATGTCTTTAATTCCAGCTAAAGAGATTCTCTCTGATTGCTGGATATATTGGTACAATCCTCATGTCCAGTCAAACACAATAAGAGCATTCCCGCATGAAGGGGACCTCAATATCATGTTTCCAAATTGGGTACCTAGCCCACCAGCTATCTAAGTGCTCCTAAACGATACTAGACCTATGACATGCATGAACCTGACACCTCTCCACAATATTACATCTATAAAGGTAAAGCAAAGGCTAGTTTGCACCACTTTGGGTACAATCTGCCACTTTTATGGAAGATTGGTGACCTGAACTGCCTCAGTAATATACCCAATGTCTTTCTCAGATTCATGTACTCCAAATGACACCCATTGGTGCCCTGTTAATAACACCAATGGAAAGGGAACTTCAGGTACCACAAATGTATGTAGCCTGTGGGAAGGATATGACTGCTCTTAGGTGTTTGGAAAGTAAGTTTTGACATTCCCAAAGCAGCATTTAACAACACTTCGTGGAGTAAGAGGATTAAGGATATGATTCCCCAATCAGGAGGTTTGCTTTCCCCAAATTTTAACACTTCCAATTCCCCTAACTTCTTGTGCAAAGACTTTTCAAACAGACCACCAGCAAATTGGCCCCCAGATTTTTTGCATGCAGAAGGAAGGTTTTAAAGCAAAGGATTACCCATGTATAAACAATTTAGTGTTCACAGGACAATGCACACAAGGACATCTAACCCCAAATGGTACCTTTATCTATAACAAGATCTATGATGGGACACACAGAAAGAAACAGGCCATAGGCCTAATATTGCCAGGTATTGGAGCAATTGTTGGATTAGCTTCTCCCTGAGTAGGATTTACCTATTATGAAGCCACTCTAAAAAATTTGACTAACACAGTAGCAGAATTAGCCCAGATGACTGGGGATGCAATTCAAAAACTATAGGCATCTCTGGACTCAGCTGGTGTTGTCCTGGATAACTGTTTCGACCAGGATTATCTTCCAGCTGAACAAGTAGGAGTATGGGCTGTGATAAATAAGACTTGTTGCACATACATAAACACCTCAAGCCAAGTAGAAGAAGATGTAAAAAGGATATATGAACAAGCCACCTGATTACATAAATTCTGTAATCCGAACTCTCAAAGCATTTGGGAATCTGTAAAGGATTACCTACCCTCAGTCATGAGGTTTTTTCCCATTGTTAGGGACACTAGCTGCCCTTGTGTTGCTTTTGGTTTTTCGTCCCTGTATCTTTACCCTTGTTAAATTTGTCTCTTCTAGACTTCAACAGTTACACATAAAGATGATGACTGTGCGTGGCTTCTACTCTGTGCTGGCCTGACCACCTGAAACTGAGCTGGGGCCCCTAGATCAGGAATTCAGAGATTTCTATTCCCAGATAATCAGGGTCTACAGTCCCAGTTAGCCTGAAGAAGCTACCAAAGATGGACCTTCATCCTTCAGTTTCCCTTAAGATTAAGGGAATGGAATCTCTGAGGCAGGAATGAGATATGAGGTGTTCAGTTTCCATGGGTTCAGGTTACAGGACACACCTCTGAGTTTCAAGCTATTTTCCAAGATTTCAGGCCCCTCCTCTAAACCTTCCCCTAGAGGAGAGTTACTGTTGCTAGTTGGACCTATTTTGGGCACCAACATGGAGGAATTATGACCATGAGAGGTGGATTTACGCAAATCCAGGAGTTGAGCATGCGCAGTAAAAGGAATTTATACAGGCTTATATGACCCCAATGACTGAGCATGCTCAGTGGAAGGGAGTTTATCCTTTAAATGACCCTCCACGATGGGTGCTAAAGAGCACAGAATATTCTTGAATGTGTCTGGTGCATGTGATAGAATTCGACCCATGAACATGCTCAAGAAAGAGACCAACTGAGCATGTGCAAGACTAAATGCTGCTACATAACTGGGAACCACCCCCTTAACTGAATATCTATTAAATAGCGAAACTGTAAAAGCTGAATTCCAACAGAAGATGGGGCTGCTGCTCACTCTCCTGAAGGCGGCCCAAGCTCTGCCTGTGGAGTGCATATTTTTTTCTCTTTGTGTCACACTTACTTTCAGAGAGCAGCGAGAGGCTGCTCACTCTCTTGAGCCTGCCTGCACTCTGTACTGAACTTTAAGTGTGTATTGCTTGCTTTTGTGTTAAACTTGGTGTTGGCCCTGCTCAGTCTCTGGAGCTATGCCACACTTTCTCTGTGAAATCTGTATCTCTTATTAGTTACGTTAAATATTTTGTCACTTTCTACTGTGACTCTGCCCTTGAATTCCTTCCTGTGGCTGGTTCAAGAGCATGGGAAGAGGATGGGGTGGGTTGAGGCCTGCTATTTGGCTTCCTGCCACCCCCAGGACCCTACCTCTGACATCATAGACACCCAGAAGATAGCTCATGAGGGCCGAGCCCGTGGCGCACTCAGGAGAGTGCGGCGCTGGGAGCGCGGCGATGCTCCTGCCGTGGGTTCGGATCCTATATGGGAATGGCCGGTGCACTCACTGGCTGAGTGCCGGTCACGAAAAAGACAAAAAAAAAAAAAAAAAAAAGAAGATAGCTCATGAGACAGCAGTAGCTCACGCTACATGCTGATTTCTAGTATATTACCTAAGCTCTCTCAACTCTGCCTTTTCCATAGTATCTACTTCATAGGTTTATGTAGAAGATTAGATAAGATAACACCACAGGACTTAAAACAGTAGGAGATGAATGCATGCTTAAAATTATTGGCTATTTATCATCTCCACTACCTCAGACAGCTTCCATAAAGACCCTTGAAAAGCTGACTGCCAAATTTTTCAGAAATATCAAGAGAAAGCGCAAGAATGATTTATTAATGTTTGCCAAACCATTACTCTTTTGCCTCGATGCCAATCCAAATTGAGGCTTGTCACACATGGAAACTGAACCTGCAGAAGAGAAGAAAACACAGGTAAAATTTAGTGGTTTAGCCTTTCACCTCGGTTTTGGAAAGCTAAGGGTTCTCTCCATGGGCAGCCCAGGGAACCAGGGTGGCTTTCTGTTATTCCATATCATGTTGCCTTGTATCATTTCTGAGACTACAGTCTCAGTTACATTTCATTTAAAAGGCGAGTCACCTGACACCTTGCCCAAGTGCCTTACCCGCCAAATGCAAACATCCATTTTCAAAGAACTTGCTCCCTTAAGTCTGCTTTCCAAGAGAATTGATTAAGTGATCTGGCACAAGAGACGGAATCTCTTATAGTCACTAATGCTGCTTGTGCTTCAGACAAAGGTGACTGCCAAAAGTTCTTGGGCTTATATAAACCCTTTGCCACTCAAATAGACAGGCCTTCTCAAACAGAAAATATTTAATATCCAAAATGTGCCTCAATATAAACACCACCTTTGTACTTGGCAGTGAAGAACGGGGCACACACTCTCCTCCACAGCCAGTGCAGCATCTGGGTTCAGAGTCTCCCTCAGGAGTTTGAAACCTGGACTGAGCCTGGCTGACATTTCCATACTAATGAGGTGAGGCACTGTCTAGTTACCCCTTTTCTTTTACAAAGTGTGATCAAAATATGCTTGCTCAAAATACTGCTTTGAAAACACCTGGCAGAAATTTTCCTCATTTCTTTGAACTTGGGAAACTATAATAAAGCCCCAAGCTCTCATTTCTTTCTAAAGATTAGATGTAATTCAGAAGAGGTAACAGCAGCCAATACTTAACCTCACATGGTTAAGGACACCTATAAACAGGCCTGTGTTCTGTAGGATGCCCCTGGTGTTAAATCATCTGCCCACCTACAGGTAGGACTCTCCTGGAGGTTTGGGTGGGATATTTATTAGGACAGCAATCTCATGGGAAAGTATTGTAGTTCTGTGGGTGGGGGAGCTTCTCACACTAGATAGGACATTTCTGTACCCAAAATGCTGTCTCATTCATTTCTAGCCAGCACATTTTAAAATAAGAAAACAGAAAGCCAGTCCATCCTCTATTTCAGGAGAGATGATAAAACTCTCTGTTCTTGGCTTGGCAGAAAATTAAAAAACTAAGAATTGAGGGTTTGGAAAATGTAGCACCCAGGATGATTAGTGTAAACTCACAGCTATGGAAGACAGTGTGCCCCAGAGTTCAGCAGTCCTAGGGGATGCTGTCAGTGTTACATGAAGAAAGGTCATATGTGGCCATCTAAATCTGGCAAAAGCTGAGGTAAACTGGGTTATATTCTGAGACACTCTCACAGTCCTGCTGATGCAATATCCATGGTGCAGCTGGAAGAGGAGGTGGAATAAGCCACCACCTAAGCTCACCTGACAATTACATGCACTTGTTTTTCCCACAGAGTACACAGTTGTCAGAAAATATTGAGAGAAACACGGCCTCCAGGGAGCCATGAGAAAGCATCTGTGAAATGGTTAACTAGTCCCAGCGATAGAAACAGGCTGCTAAAGCCACAAGCTTTCCACCACAGCCCTAGTTCTGAGCTGAAAGCTGCCTTCCATGAACTCACAGAGAGGGGAGAAAAGCGTGTGGGCATGAACGACCTCTTGTGCGAGTGAGGTTGCACCTCCTGTGGATGTCCAGGGATGCCATACATTCAGGGGCAGAGCAAGCCTACTGCACACCAGGCACACGCATAAGAGTGGGAGGGGCCAGGTCCACCTCAGCTGCCAGGCCCAGGCCTCCCCACAGCTGCTTGTTGCCCAGCTGCCCACTGGGAGCAGTCCTGTGGGCACATTCTCTCTGCCCAATCGGCAGCATGGGATATTTCTGACCACTTGGGTAAGATGAAATACAGAGAAGTGGTTATTCACTAACATTATGGAGCCAGAGAAAATTAAGTTCTTTCCTTGGACAGCTGCCTGTGTGGTGGGAAGAACTCTGGATTTGTTCTTAAGAAACTAGCGATTCCATCTCAGTAAATATCTGAGATCCTACCTCTTCATTTCCTGAACCTCACAAAGAGAATATCAACTAGATACTCAACTAAGGTGCTGATTCCAGAGGAAGGGTCTGAAGAGGCCCAGTAGTCGGCCCCAGCCTACCTCATCCTCTTACCACGTTCTTGACTCCACCATCACAGGAAAGAATTCAAGAGCAGAGTCAAAGTAGAAAGTGAGAACAGGTTTAATGTAATGAGTAAGAGATACAGATTTCACAGAGGGAAAGAGTGCAGTCTAGCTCTAGAGACTGAGCAGGGCCCACACCAAGATTAAGACAAAAGCAAGAAACACACACTCAAAGTTCAGTACAGAGTGCAGGCTGGCTCAAGAGAGTGAGCAGCCACCTGCGAAAAGTAAGCTTAACACAAAATTAAGTACACACACCTCAGCCAGTGAAGTGCAGGTTAGCCCCAAGAAAGTGAGCAACAACCCCACCTTTGCAGAGATTCAGCTTTTATAGTTTCACTATCTAATACATATTCATGTTGTCTAATGAGTATTCAATTAAGGGGACATTTCCCTATTATATAACAGTCTTGTACTTGCTTGCTTGGCCTTCTGAGAGCATGTTCATCGGTCAAATCCTATCACATATACTGAACATATTCAAGAATATTCAGTGCTCTTTAGCACCTCAGGTGGAAGGTCATTCAAAGGAGAAATTCTACTTTACTGAGCATGCTCAGCTAATAGGTTTATATAACCCCTCTCTACTGAGCATGCCCAGACACGGGTTTTGCATAAACCAGCCCCTTGAGGTATCAGTTTCTCTGTGTTGGTGCTGAAGACAAGTCTAACTAGCAACAGTTGCTTTCCTCTAGGGGAGGGCCTAGTATATGTACTGCCGAAGCGAGCATGAGGGGAGGGCCTAGAAGAGGGGCCTGAGATCTTGGGAGATGGCTTGAAAACCAGACATGTGTCCTGTAACCTGAGCCTATGGAAACTGAGCACCTTCTACCTCAATACCTCTAAGGTGAAAAATCTAAAAGTCTGCATCTGCATCAGACCACATCTACTTTTCACTTATTCAGCACTCCACTAATGCCTATGGAGTGAGTCATCCCTCAGTCCCTGAGGAAGGGAGAAAAGGGAACAGGACAAGTGGGTTTTTACAAGACCTTTCTAATCTTCTCCATGCAATTTACTGTTCAGAGAAAGAGCTGTTCAGTGATAGCAGCATCTTCTCAGAGGTGTTCAAGATGGTTTAGCACACAAAGACTATTGCAAGTCCTTATCTACATCCATTTCCTATCTGGGTGCTTGAGTAACGTATAGTAATTCCTTCCTTCCTTCCTTGAATAAGTAAAATAAACCTAGAGGAAGTAATCCATTTCTATAGGTGTAGAAAGACCTCTCAAAGACCCCACCTCTCAAAGACCCCACCTTCTAAGTACCATAATTGACTTCCCCCACCTTTTTGCACTGTTAGTGGAGTCAAGTTTCTAGCATGTGAGCTTTTGGGTGACACATGAAATTTATAAATGCCCTAGATTAAGACTTGTGGCATATTTTGCTGTGAAGTAAAGTTTCGCACTTGGTATATGGCTCGTGTTTCTCATTTCCATATGCCATAAAGCGATATGTAATTATTACCTTCTTGATATTACCAAAAGTAGTAGACTAAGCAGTGTAGAATTAGATGTAAATGTGACAAATGGAATGCAGCTGTACAGCTTGTTGTTAATAACTGTGTCCATAGCAATGTAGAATGAAATTCACCCAAACACTGTTCTTAATTATATTGAATGCTAGTAATAATAAAAAGTTGATGTTTCAGGATCACTTTTCATCTGTGAAATCTAAATAGCTGTATATACTTCCAAATGGTATTAGTGCAATGTATTAAATCTTTACATGATATTGTTTGCATTGTTTTGTTGCCAATGTTCTCATATTGTTGAATTGTTTATTTTGTTACATAATAGGATCATTATACACTGCACACATAGTGCATCTTACATGTCGTTTGCACCACTTTCCATATTCAAGCATAATAGGTCCAACACTCTGCTTTTTAAAGAGTTGTTTCCAATTACTGGCAAAGGGATTGCATTTAAGCACCTGAAGTAATTGCTCAGATGTGCTCTTTTAAAGTGATAAAAGGGAAGCTATACTGCCCCAGTAGTCTCTACAAAAATGTTTTGTAATAACACAGCCATTCTTGAATGGGTGTTTGTATTCCCTCGAGGTTACTTCATATACCCCACTTATGTCAAAATCAGAACTGGATTTGATTCACTCACAAGGGAGCACTATTCTGCAACTTGACAATGAATAAAGGTCTCAAGTCATTTGATTCTGTTCCCAACAGCTAAGTAGCAGGACTTGACTCTTGACTGGCTGAAAAAAGTAGTATCCATTTCCATGAGAGGATTTGAGGAAGGACAAGATACCCCAATAACGGTAAATAGCCACTAAATAATTTTAACTCTAAAGCAACATATATTGTATGCCACAGGATATGATTTTACAATAAAGCTTCATTCTGTGGTATGGAACCACCAAGCCATTGAAAGACGTTTTACTTAGATTAACCTGACTTATACAGACTTACTTCTACTTATATCAGTGTCAGTACCTCTCACTAAATGAGGTTAACTTTACTGACCTGGGTGGAGCTTTTCCCAGAGAAATCTCAGATACCTTTATTGATGGGTATCTATGACATAAAGACCGAGAGCACTGAGGCCTGGGGAGACTGGATCTTGGTGTGGCCATACACAACTTCTGACATTATCCAAATCTTATTTAGGGCCTTCCCTAATCAAGGGACTTCTTTCCTGTGGCTGGAACAGAAACACAGCTGAGGGCTCCAGTGACCCTCAGAAGCTGCAGCTCTCCACATGCCTTGTTGCTTTAACCTACTGGCTTAACAGCTCTATTGTAGGCATGCTTTTTAAAGTAAGGTATGCCAAAAGCACTCTAAAAACCTATTTCATATAAGTGATATAGGGCTGAGGTGGAAAGCAATCCGTCCACTTATAACTTTCCCCTCCACACACACACAAGTGCACACACACACTTATTCACATTACTCTGCAATCAGCCTTTGCAGTTGGCAGACTTCCTATAATAAATGCTGGTATTCATCTGTACTCACACTGTTAGGCTCATAGACCATAAATCTCAAGCTCACCACTGCATTCATGGGCCCAAGGTACCTATGTTAGCTTTACACATGTAGATATTGGAATCTGTGGCAGGGAGGCAGCAACACAGAATAGTAGGACATTTTTCATGTGGAGAGTAAGGGTGAAATGAGCAAAGATGCAAAAATAACAAATAACTGGCCTGTGAGGTGCTAAATAGCATAGAAAACCTGTTTCTTGATAAGAGCTGTATATCACTCCATTCCTGTTGCCTATAAAAAAATCCCCTGAAATTGGGTAATTGATAAAGAAATGAAATTTATTTCTTACAGTATGAGGGTGGGAGGTCCAAGTTCCAGGGAACATAATTTTTGAGGGCCGCCTCTTGGTAGTGACTCTCTACAATGAAGCAGGTTGTTCACAGTGAGAGAATGGCAAGAGTTCTCTCACGTGCTCCTTATAAGTCACCAGTCCACACCCATGATAACCCATTACTCCATAAATATATTAATTCATTCACGAGGGCACAGTCCTCATGATCCAATCACCTCTCAAAGACCCCACCTTCTAAGTACCATAATTGACTTCCCCCACCTTTTCGCACTGTTAGTGGGGTCAATTTTCTAGCATGTGAGCTTTTGGGTGACACATTTGACCCATAGCCAGCCAAATATATAAAGGTCACTTGCTTTCTTATGTACAATGAACAATTGGAATTCAAAATTAAAAGCATAATACCATTTACAGTAGCATCAAAAATATTGAATACTTACGTAAAAACCTAACAAAATATGTACAAAATCTATATGAAGAAAACTGTTAGCCTCTGATGAAAGATGTCAACGAAAATCTAAATAAATAGAGAAATAGTCCATGTACATGGTGAGAAAAACTCAATATTGTCAAGATTTCAGTCCCTCCCAACTTGATCTGTAGATTCAATGCAACCCCATAAAAATCCCAGAAAGTTACTTTGTGGATATCAACAAACTGATTCTAAAGTTTATATGGAACAGCAAAAGACCCAGACATTCAACACAATGTGGAAAAAGACCAAAGTCAGAGGACTGACACCAAAATAAAAATGTATTATAAAGCTACAGTAGTCAAGGCACTATGGTATTCCTGAAAGAATGCACAAATAGACCAATCTAACAGAATAGAGAAGCCAGAAATAGAACCACACAAATATGGTCACTGATCTTTGATAAAGGAGCAAAGACAACTCAGTGGAGAAGATTGTCTTTTTAACAAATGGTACTAGAACAACTGCATATCCATATACAAAAACAAAAACAAAAATGAATCTAAATGCAGACCTTATACTTTTCACAAAAATTAACTCAAAGTGGGTCATAGACATAAATGTAAAACACAAAACTTTACCAAGAAGATAACAGAAAATTTAGGTGACCTTGGGTTTGGCAATTATTTTTACTTTTCTTATTTTACTTTATTTTATTTTTTGTTTTGCTTTTAATTGAAACATTTTCATTGTACATATTCATGGGGTGCAGAGTTATATTTCAATACATGTATGTGTAGTGATCAAATCAGGGTAGTTAGCAAATACCTCATTGCAAAAAATTCATCATTTCTTTGTGATGAGAACATTTAACCTCCTCTCTTCTAGCCATTTGGCAATGACTCTTTAGCTACAACACTAAAAATAGGGCTCAAGAAAGAAAAACTTGGTAATGTGGGCTTCATCAAAATTAAAATCTGCTCTGGGAAAGACACTGTCGTAAGAATGGAAAGACAATACACAACCAGGAGAAAATATTTGCAAAACACTTTTCTGATAAAGGACTCATGTCCAACATATAAAAAGAACTCTCAAAGCTCAACGATACAAAAGAAAACAGCCCAATTAAAAACAGGGCAAAAGATCTGAAGAGACATCTCACCAAAAAAAGTATACAGATGGCAAAAAAGCATGTGAAAAGATGCTCAATAGCATGTCATTAGAGAATTGAAAATTAAAACTGCAATGAGATACTACAACACACATATTAGAATGGCTAAAATCTAAAACACTGACACTACTAAAAGCTGGTGAGGATGTGAAGCAACAGGAACTTCCCTTCATTGCTGCCAGAAATGCAAAATTGTACAACCACTTTGTGAGAAGCTTGCAGATTTTACAAAACTAAATGCACTCTTGCCTTGTGATCTACCAATCATACTCCTTGGTATTTATTAAATGAGTTTAAAACTTATGTCCACACGAAACCTGCACATGAATATTTATAGCATCTTTATCTATAATTGTCAATACTTGTAAGCAACCAATATACCCTTCTGTAGGTAAATGGATAAACAGTGGTACATCCACACAAATGGAATATGAAAAAGAAATGAGCAACCAGGTTACAGAATAACATGTTAGAAACTTAATAGCATATTAATAAGCAAAAGAAGCCAATCTGAAAGGCCATATACCATATTATCCCAACTATATGACATTCTGTAAAAAGCAAAACTAGGGTTACAGTAAAAGCGGTTTCCAGGGGTTAGGGGAAGGGAGAAATGAATAGGCAGAGCGCAGAGGATTTTTAAGGCAGTGAAACTACTCTATACGATACTGTAATGGTGGATGCATATCAGTACACGTTTGTCAAAACCCCATAAAGAGTGAACCCTAAAGCAAACTATGGACTTAGTAAATAATGCTATATAAGTATGGATCATCAATTGTAACAAATGTACTACACTAGTGCACAATGTTAATTGTAGTGGACATTGAGGGTAGTGATCTCCTATACACTTTCCAATTTATGTGGTCAGCTTTTATTAACTAGGCCCCCACCCCCTCACTCTTTGAGAGAGGGAGAGAGAGAGAGAGATTCTAGCCTGTGATTCTTGCCTCTGGCTCTAAGAGTTCTTACTGAAATCTCCTAATCTCTTGACATCAACTTGGAAACATCAACAATTTGCTAGGAGAAAACTCTTTTTCTAGGTCTTCCACACAACTCTGCTTGCAAGGCAGTAGGTGAGTTAAAATGCTGAGTGACTGGAAAATTCTGTTTTGCTGTGGAGGAAATTTTTTCCATGAGCTCGTTTTTGTTTTTAGAGAACACTATTGAAACCCATGAAAAAAAACAGCTTTAATTCATTGATGCAAAACAATGTCTTGCCAAGGAAAATGATGAAATCTATAAAAGCCTCTCTTTTCTGCACAGAAAAGCCATTGACACTGAGTCAAGAGAGGATTTTCACATCTCTGCAGAGGAAATGAAACTAAGAAACATTTAGATACACTAGCTTATTAAACCAGGTTCACCTTCCTCCCAGTTAGTAGAGTTTACTAAAGGTCTTTCAGTATAGGTTAAAGTGCCTGGGACTACTGACAATCTGCAGTTTTGGAGGGATGCTTAGTGGAAAAATTGAACCAGATATGGAAGAACAAGAGGAAAAAGTACAGGTGTGTTTTAAAAACATCTTTCTAAAATAGAAATAAAAGAAAGAACCCGAGGAACCCTTTGTTGGGCGTCGAGCCGATGTCTCCCCACCCACTCAGGGTAGGAGAATGTGGACACAGAGCAGTAAGCCCAGAGTCCCCAGGCAGACAGCAGATTGGGTCATTTTGTTTTCTCCTTTCATTTCCCCTCCCTCTTCAAATTCATTTTATAACAAACTAGGTCATATCCTGACTAGTTGAGATGTTTCTTTGAGAGTGCTCCATGCTGTGAAGAATATGGTCTTTCTTCTCTTTTCTACTTACCTTCTAGTGAAAGAATGCCTCATCCAATCAGGAGCATTAACTGTGCTCAGAATCCTACCACACTGCAGCAGGCTCTTAATTCATCCCTGATGCCAAAGATTAATAGTATTACAAATGCTTGTGATAAAGCTTGTCTCCCATTTATTTTCTCCGCCTTTGCTTGTCATGAGAAAAGCTTTGGTTAGGTGGAATGGTAAGACCGACTGCTCAAGGCAGGGCCCTGCCAGTTCCAGCAGGGCTGTGGGGCTGTGGTAAAAAGCATGCAGAGAGGTGCAGCACAGAGACAAGCGCTGTCCCATCTGCAAACTCTGCAGCACCTCTCTTTTCTTCCTGTGAAACCTTTCTATCTTCTGTAGTTTTATTTATGGGCTTAGAATTTGTTTCATCATTTATGAAATTCAGAAGGTAGAGGTCATCATTTTTATCTTGGGTTACTCTAAAAGCAGATGTGCTGTTGTGAAGAGAAAAGGAATAAATTTCTTTGCTCCAGTGATAGAAGGGAACAGGAATAAAGTCCCTTGCACATGGAATATAAAAGAATAAATGAATAACACTGCTGACTCTGAAGAAGGAGACTCAGTAACTAAAGAGTTGGTGAAGCAGATTAAAAGGATTGAAGGCTTAGGTGTTTGCTTCTGGATCCTGGGGGTTCTTTACCCAGACGTCTCAGTTTTGTTTTGACTTGTTTTCTTTTTTGATGGGAGGAAAGGATTTGAGAGAAGGGCAAGTCCAGGAAGCTGCTTTAACAACCTCAGAACCAGAACACTTTGCCAAGGAGTTACAAGGTACTTCACTTTGTTTTTGCTTTTACTTTTATTTTTGTTTTTGTGACATTTGGTACTGTTTCAAAACTGCTCAATTAAAATAAGTGACAAAGAGATGCTGCTCATACATCTCATCCATTGCAGTGACAGTTCCCAGCTTCAAACCTGCAAACTGAGTTCTTTGGAAAGCATTTTGTCTCCTGACAGCATTTGATTGCTTTTATCTCCTTACTTTTGATTTTAAAAAAAGTTTCTCTCCTTTTATGTGAAATTTCATTTTACAAAAAGACTGATGGCAGACATTGAATCTGGAAGCTCTTCTACCAGACTGACAAAAATGAAGAGTAATGCTGAAAGCCGCACTGCATGGAATCCTCTTTCTGCCCATGCTTTCCCCAAATCACTAACCAGCTCTAAAAAGAAATCCTGGAACAGAAATTGTGCTTTGCTACTGATGGGCTCTTAGGCAATGATTAAGCCACAAGTCATTTCCCGTGTTTTCCAAATAGACAGCAGTGTCATTTTCTCAAAAGTGAAGGAAAATATTGGCAACAATCTCACAATATCTGGTCATTTTCAAAGTATTCACAACCATACTATGTACTACTCCCATGTGGCTTAAGGGTTGGGCTCAGAGGGCAGTAAATATCCTTTCCAGTTGGTTTCTAAAGATGTGCTGCTGCCCACGTGGCCATGGCGAAGAGAGGCTTCCACAGCTGTCTTTCCTGAAGCAGGTGAGGGATGTCAGGCATCTGTTACCATCTGTAACAGATGTCAGCAGATATGTGAAAATGGAATAGTGGCACATAGCAGACAGAATAGCCAATTAAAATGTTGCTGTTCAGTTAGAAAGTCTGCAAATTAGACTGTTAATTCTGAACTGGAGTGAAATCAGACCTTATACAGGGTAATGAGCTTTTCAGTTTAGCTTAGAGTTGAGTTAAGAGACGAAGGGAATATACACAAGTAGGGGGCTCAGAGGAAGCTATGACAAGCCATTCGCATGGAACCCAACAGCAGTGAATGCAGGTGTTTCTTCTGAAACGCTCCATCCAATGAATTTCACTCTCTATTGGAGGAATGAAAAACAAGTTTGAAAAATTCCCCACAGTTCTCTTTGTTCTAACTACCTTCACTGAGGATGACCAGATATTAGCTACTGGGAAACCATGAGAGGCATGGAGAGCTCACTTGATCCACAGGGACAGTGATTTCATAAGAAGAGAGCACACAATGTTCCCTTATATTTGACAATTTCCTTAAAAGTCATTGTCATAGGATCTCTGAGGCTGAACTGTGGCGTCAATGTTCTTGTGATAACTCCTCATGGGTGAAGTGTAGCAGTGCTTATTTATCTCACCACAAGAACACATGCAGAGTAACCTAGTCTTCCATAACAATCCAGTGCTGTGTACCAAATCCTTAATTCAAAATTACAATGGCTAACATTTATTGTGCCCTTACTAAGTTCTGGCTGCTATGGTAGATGCTGTGCAATAATTAATATTTAATATTCACACCATCAGTATGAATACATATTATTATCTTCATTTTACAAAATAGGATACTGAGGCACAGGAGAATAAATAAACCACACAGCCAGAAAGCAGTCGAGCGGAATTTCAAACCAGAACAACTTGACTTTAGAACTCATGTTCTTAAATACTACATTAAATTTTCTGTCATCACAACTTTATAAACTTTTACAAATAAATTTCAAACTTTCAGAAATTTGAAATGCTTTGATTTTAATTTTTCAATATTATATTCTGATTTAATACATTTCCAGATTATCCATATAGCTTAATCTGGCTACATTGGGTTGGACATTCATGAGAATTGAATTGCCTTTAACAGACTTGTCTCTAGAACCTTGAGCTTCTTAACAGAAACAAATGAAAACCCTCCCTGGCATCATCACCCTCGCTGATTATTCACTGGGATGAAACTGTACACAGGATTAGTCACAATTCTGATAGAGGACTTGCTTGTGAAGTTTAAAAACTTTTAATGCCACTTCAAATTTGGAAATATAAAAAGTTTAGTATCCTACAAATGGAAGAGCATTGCTAATGACTAGTCTTATTTTACTAGCTACAATCATCTTGGTTGTTTAGTAGAAACTACTTTGAAAATAAAGTATGTGGTCTGAGTTTTTTAAAGATGGTATGAGTCATTTTTCTCTAACATTTACCAGTCCTAATACCTGCAATGAGCTTTCCAAAAGAACTGCATGCTTCACTGACTATGGGCTCCGTAGAACGTGTGTCCTTCCTTGACAGGAGTTCGAGTTGCTCTGGTTGTGTGTGTGAACCGAGGGCTTCATTCATCCTGACCTTGTGATGCTGCAACAGAAGTACTGAGCATAGGTGACGCTTCACCTAACTAGCACAGATGGAGCACTTAGGGTGGGGCAGGGGTTGTCACCAAAATTTAAAACGTGGTTTGTATAGCTGAAAAGAAGCAAAGCAGAGATGTAGGAGCATGGTGTTCCTGAAAGCCCTCTAGTGAAAAGTGGATCACCTGTGCCTTTAAGCAGCCATGAAAGCCACTGATCTTTTCTGTGACTGTTGGTAACAATTCTGCTACTCTATTTTCCGTTTCATATAAACCAAAGAAAAAACTTTGGCATCAGAAACATACAGATACTCATTGATAAGTTGAGCTTGTCTTAATGATTTTGTTTTCTTGTCTTTTTATTTATTTACTTTTTTGCTATTTGTGGACCCAAACCAAATAATCAAAAAAAAAAAAAAAAAGCATTTTAAAAGGATATTAATACTCTATGCTTGCCCAGTGATTACTGTACCAAGCAGGGTGCTAGACACCCGCCACTGAAGAGAGGGGGCAAGGATATGGTCTCATACTACTAACTTGTTAGATCATCCTATTTAATCTCTCACCAACCCTAACAGTGTGTACTCTCATCACTGAGTATAAGAAGAAAAACTGAGGCTCCCAGAGGGTAAGTGAGCTGCCCAATTCCCATAAATAGAATTTTGCAGAGCCAGCCTTGAAACTGAAAAAAGCGAGCCGAGACTCCAGGTACTGATCAAGCTTTATTAAAGGAAAAGAATCTGCTGGGCTGTGCTCAAGATGGAGGACAGCCCCAGGTATGGGGGTGAGAGAGCTTATATAGGGCACCAACGGCTGGCTGATACCATCAATGAGGGGCATTATGCTAATGCGGAAGCTATGCGACCAGGGTGGAGAGCTGCGCCCTTGCAGCAGCAAAAGGGTTTCTGTTTTGCAGAAGTCATGAGGCTTCTCATAAAGGGAAGGGGGAGGGGTTTGGTGCTGGAGTGGAAGACAAGGCTGGTGACTATTTTGTGCTTATTGTGTGCACAATGGCACCGGTCACATCCAAGATCCACCAGAAACATGTTTCCCTGACTTCACAGGCCACTCTGAACCATTATTCTCATGCCTCCATAAAACAGGAATTTTCCATGCAGTGGAGAGGAATATACATTGGAAAATTTTTCAAGGCTAAGGACTTTTTAAATTAATTTGACAACTATTCCTCTAAATACTATCATATGCAGGCCACATGCTATATGCTGAAGAGATAAAATCATAGCAATAGCAATAGCTAACAGTCAACAAGAACTTATCGTGGGCCAGAAACTTCTCATCTCATTAAAATCTTACATCAATACTGTGTAATAGTCACTATTATATTCCATATTATTTTGTTTTAAAAATTGAAGAATAGATAGCTTTTGCCTTTTGCTCAATGGCAACGAAGTGGTAAGTAGTAAAATCAAGACTGTAGGAGGCCAGAACCTAAGCTCCTAATGTCAGGATAAGGAAATTGTGGTATATATACAACATGGAATACTACTCTGCCATAAAAAAGAATGAAGTTCTCTCATTTGCAACAACATGGATGAGCCTGGAGAAACTTTTGTTGCATGAAATAAGCAAAGTGCAGAGGGATAACTACCGCATGTCCTCACTCATAAGTGGGAGCTGAGAGAAAGGAAGGAAAGAAAGACCACAGCGGTGCATTGGACTTGCAGAGGGAGAGACCACACCTAGAGATAAACAGTGGAGTGGGCAAAGGGGGATGAGGAGGGAGGTTGGGGATAATTGGGTGGGGGACATGAGGCACAAACACAATTTGTGGTAATGGGCATGCTGCCAGTATGGATCTGGCCTTCACATCTTGGGCACAAGGGATGACAGTTGGCTCTGTATCTCATGAATATTCATAACCAAAAAAAAGAAATCTCTCAAATTTCAAATACGCAAAACGAAAAGTCAGAAAGTAGCATTACAGACGTAAGGAACCTCAAGAAGATGGAACTGAATGGGCACTTGGGGAATGATTAATGTAGGATCTGAGCCTTCGTCTGATGTAAGGGGGTTGGTATGCCGCTGTAAGAAAGCCAATGAAACTATCAAAGAGCTTGTGTGCAGTGGAGCTACAGATAATGCCTATGTTTCACTTTTTTATGCTATTGGCTTATGGTCAATATAGCTTAAGTTGCAAGTTCTCTGTTCATTAGTGGTAATAGATTTTTATAACTTGTCACCCCTCAAATAGAGATCCATTGTATTAATTCCAACACTTTTAGTTGCTTGTAATGGGAATGCCCGCAAAGCCACTTAAACAATGAGGGGAAAAGGCTAGGGGTGTGGGAGAGGGGAGGTGTTACTGTGTCAGGCAACAGAATAGCCCATGGCTAGCCTCATGCCTGGCTGTAAATAGATGCTCAAAAGATAGCATTGAAAATACATCTCTCATTGACTCCACCTCTCCTCTCTGCAAGTGATGATGGTGAAGATGAGTCCCAGGCTTACTTGGAATTCATGACCAGAATGGGATACTTTCCCTCTTCCTGAGTTTATACAGATCCATGGTAAAGGATTCTGCTGGGGTCATATGCCCACCATTGGTCTGGTTCTCAGTCCTGGGGAATTCTAACTGACAGGAAGAGGAGTCTGAGCTGGAAGATTTCAACAGGTTAGGAGAGGATAGTTCCTAAAAGGAAAAGATGAATTCTTATTCCTAAAAACTAAAAGGAAAGTGGGGCAGGCAAAAATAACAGATGTTCCCTACACCAACATAGATGCCTATGTGATGTGATGGGAATGGCAAGAAAAACACTGTACTCACCCTTGTCTCCCCATATGCCCTGCCTTAGATATAGGAATCCCACTGTTAGTCACTCTTTTAGGATAAGGCATTGGGGGCACATTTTAAAGTGATAATTATGTTCTGTGGAAAGGCAGAAGCTGTAAGCTGTTATCATCCATTAACAGTGTGTTAAGAAAAAGCTTTTCAGATTGTCCACTTTATCCCCTAGTTTTGCCCAGGGAGGGCTCTGGGCTCTGCGTAAGACGTGTTTCTGAAATGGTGGGTTCAGTTAATAGTGAAAGAAAGAAACAAAGCTAATTGACCTTTGAGGAGATGAATCCTGCCCTGTGGACTCAATAGCAGATGGCAGTGCATTCAGAAGCCTGGACTGCAGCTGACCACTAAGTTATTTGCATAGCCTCAAGAGGGACGGTGTCCACATGAGAGATAGCAGTGACAGCAGCTGACATTTAGTACCATGGCCTGCACTGCGCTAAGCGTGTTCCCTGAATTATCTAATCCAATCTGCTAAAGAAAAGGCTGAGGCACACACTCTTATTATCTCCATTTTATGATAGAGGAAATTTAAGTAACTTAGTCAAGGTCATACAGTATTAAATTGTGGGCCAGGGATGAATGGCCAAGATGACTTGACTTCAAAGCATGTTGGTGTCATTGGGTTACTCATATAGATGCCATGGGGCAAATGTGCCCATTGGGTGAGGGCTCACATAGATGAAATCTGGTGTGCTTCCAATTCTGAGGCCCAGAATCTGTCCTCTGGGGTCCTGGGTGATTTTTTGTGGGAAGCAGTCAGCCATTTTTTATGTGGTATGTGATTCTCCAACTAGTTACCGGAGTTTGTTCCGACAGCTTCCTTGTATGGGATATTTCCTGGGCAGGAAAAGATCATACAGCCAATAGGAAAACAGCAGAGAGGAAAATCACTGGCAGCTTGTCTCCAATGCCAAATGAGGGCTGGAACCCCATCTACTGGCTGTATTAGTGACTGCTGGGACACTCTTAGTAGTCAGTATGCCACAGGACAGGCCCTGCATGAGGACTGTGGTGGGGTAGGCCACTGTATCTGCAGGTAGAAACATAGCCCTAACCACTGACAACCTGCCCTCCTACCAGTGGAGAAGCTCTGCAGAGAGCGCACCCTGTCCTTCACCCTACCCAAATTGTTAGTCTCAGGGTTAGGACTTTTTGATTAAAAAAAAAAATCACATCATAAATTCAGGTGTATTAATCTTGGTAATCTGGCTAGAAACCCACACATTTGTGTCATGTCTAAAGACTACACCCTGTAGTTTGCAAGTTAACACTTTCTATATTTTCCCAAGGCCTAGCTACACCATTCTAAACTCCCATTTTTCATTTAGATCTGCAATCCTGGACAATTTTCCTAGGAACCAGCAGGTGATATTTGGCAGCTGAGTGAGTTTGATGTCACAATTAAATGAGGGATCACAACCCACACTCCTGCCAAGCAGGTGTGCTGGCTGTGCCAGCACCCAGATGTGTCCCGCGCTACCGTCTCGCCAGCAAGAACGACGCGGCACACAAAGGATCCTTCTGCAGATCAGCTTTAATGCATCTTGAGAGGGAGAGCATAAGCTTGCCAAAAATGGAGACCCCGAGCGAGGGAACCCGCGCCCTTTATATAGAGACTGCTCCTCGCCTAGGACGTGCTCCTACCTTATTGGTGGCTGCCTAATCGGCCCAGGCGTATTACCGAGCAGCCCTGCCCTCCACCGGAAATCAGTGCCATCTTGTAATGGCGATTTCGGGCAGCTCCTCACATCTCCCCCTTTTTTATCATTTAAAGCGGCTGGTACAAGCTCGGCGGTCGCGGACAAATTAGCCAGCGTTCCTGTCCTAGGTCGTCCCTCCACAGACTTTGACCTTACCCGTCATAGGTTGACCCTATCGCCACCGGGCACCATGTCTTAGGTTGGTTCAAGTCTGGGGGAAGTTGCCCGTCTCTGGACACACTGGAGCCTGTTGTTACACATAGACCTGTTTGAGCAAGGGCGAACTCCTCTGAACAAGCTTCAGGGAGGCCAGCCAACAGGAAGGGGGAAGGGGAGTCAGAGCAGGCTAATCCTTAAGCATGGACAGCCAAACGTCAGGGTTGGCCCCCTGTTCCAGGGCTAGAAATGCCTGGGCGATGACTACCCTGTCTCTCTGGGTCTGGGCTTTTAATCTGCAGACCAACCATAGTAGGAGCACAGTTCCCCCACATAAGAACATGCCAACCCCAATCACTCCTGCCCACTCCTTGAAGTGGGACACGGCCGTTTTAATCCATGAGGACAGTCCGGCTGCGAAGGAGACATCCACTCTTGTTGAATTCACGGACACAATGGCCATGCGCAGCTGGTTTATCAGGTTGTCAAATTCTCTCGTCCAACCTGTTGAAAGATGCTGGGATAATTGTTTAGACAAATTTGCAGCTTTGGTATACTTTTTATATTGGATACTGGTGACACATAACCCTGAATATTTCCATTGACACCCCAATTGAGCAATTTGCCATAAAACGTCTATTTGTTCCTGCACAAGATCCACCCGCTGGTTAACCACCATTAATCCTCCCTTCAGCTGAGCGTTTAGCGCAGTCTGTGTTTCTAGGGCCTGTGTTACCGCGGAGGACAAATTATTCAACGTGGTGGCAGTCTGTACCGTGGTAGTCAAGGAGACGGCAGCAGCTGTGGCTGCACCCGCCGCCAGGGATACGGCGGCGACTATTGCCGCAGTGAGACCAAAATCCCTCTTTTGTCTGAACAAAGTCATAGTATTGGGAGCTTCTACTGGGACAGGAATCCATCTAGGCATCCGAGCAACTATTGCCAAATCAAATAGCGTAGCATTCCAGCACTGTGCATAAAAGCAAGTATCATTATTGCAAGAGACCTGACTCCCCTCAGTACTAATATTACTTAAAATAAACATGAAAGGAGGATACAGGCAAACTGGTGTTGGCAAGACAGACACATTATATCCCGGCTGCAATATGGACACACAGGTTTCAAAGCACTCGGTAGTATTCCACTGAAAAGTGGCATTTCCCCAACCACCGCCCTTTAAAAAGGCGAACGGTGAAAGGTCCGTGCAGCTGCCATTCACCCCACATAACAGCCAAACATCAAAAGGGTTTGAACTGGTCGCCATCGTGGGGTTTTGATATGTCCAATTGTATATAAGGCGAAAAGGTAAATTGATTTTTCACTGCCCACCCCGTCTTCTTGGACTGGCAGCCTGTCCAGGGCGGGGTTTCCCCTTTCTTAGGGAGTGTCTTCCAAGCCTTAATGGCAGTGTTAGAAACTTGAACATAAGCACCCCATGGGAAAGCCGTCTGATCAGCGGCAAATGGGCCCTGGCCTGTTAACATATCAAAGGTCCAATCTCGCTGCTCGGGGGTCAGTGCAGCAGCGTTTGCCCTGGCTTGAGCTTGTGCAGCCTCATGCCATAGCGCCTTCCATTCCATGTATTGACCCATGGTAGGGAGCGCTGCCTTAGCCAACATTTGCCAGTCAGCAGGTGTCATAGCCACACCAGCAAACCTTTCTAGCATTACTAGAGTAAAATTGGCATTTACACCATATTTTCTAACCGCCTCTGCTAGATCCTTAATTTGGGTGTACTCGACGGGGGCATGAACTCTCCCTCCGCCCTCAACCTCAAAAACTGGGAAGGCAGCTTGAACCTTTTTCCTCACTTTATCAGAGAGGAATGAGAAGGGATTAGAAGACTGCACGTAAGGAGGAGGCGCCGAAGGCGCAGGCCGTGCGGGGTCCACTGGGGGCGGCCGGCATTTCCACTCCCCGAGTGGTCTCCGCTGCCTGTCGGGATGATATCTCTCCTCCTCGTACCTGGCAGCTTCCTCCTCCAAATCGGATTCCTCACTAGGGCTGAGGGGATCGGAGTCGGACTCATCCAGATTTAAATCTTCTAATTCTTGTTTTAAGGCCCCCAGCTCTTGCATAGGGTAGAGGCCTCCTTCTTTCCCTTCCAACTTTTGTCTGGGTTTTGAAATCCCTCCTTTACCGGCAGATGTGCCGGGAGTGTCACTTTGTTGTTTTAGAATCTCTCCCTCGTCCGTAGACTTACCGGGAGGGCCCTTTTTCTTATGGGAGACGTCTCTCCTCCTGCGGGTACCCATCCTCTCACTCCGTTCAGTTTCTGACATGCTGTCTTGGACCTCCTCTAATGTATTTTGCCCTACTATCACTACCGGTTTACAGCCCTCATCTTCTAAGCAATTTTTAATAAACTTCCAAATGGTCTTGGTGCCCTGACGGAGGTCTCCCTCCGCGTACTTGCGGTCAAGGTCTCTGCCTAGTTTGTTCCAAGAGCTCAAAGTCAAGGAGCCGGAACAAGCAAACCACGGCGCTACACGATCTACCTCTTTTACAAAATTTTTGAGCACACGGCCCCCTACCTTTATATCACGTTGTCTCAGCACGGCCTCTAACGCGGTAACCATGGACTGAGTGGAACCCATAACGCGCCCCACTCCGTGGGAGGCGCTGTGAGACGCGCCGTTCCCTTACGTACTAGAGGCTCACACAGGTCTCTGGTGCAGCTGCTTATCTACGTCAGTCTGACCACACCAACGGGCGATTTCAAAACCTTTTAAACCAACCGGATTAACCCCAGACCAAGAACAGGCATACCTCTCCGAACTTACCCTCCTGCAGTTCTGAATCATCCCTGTCTCCAGGGGGTCTCCGAAGGTGCTGACGATGACACAAGTTCCCGGGTTTCGGCACCAAATGTCCCGCGCTACCGTCTCGCCAGCAAGAACGACGCGGCACACAAAGGATCCTTCTGCAGATCAGCTTTAATGCATCTTGAGAGGGAGAGCATAAGCTTGCCAAAAATGGAGACCCCGAGCGAGGGAACCCGCGCCCTTTATATAGAGACTGCTCCTCGCCTAGGACGTGCTCCTACCTTATTGGTGGCTGCCTAATCGGCCCAGGCGTATTACCGAGCAGCCCTGCCCTCCACCGGAAATCAGCGCCATCTTGTAATGGCGATTTCGGGCAGCTCCTCACACAGATGCACATGTATATTGGGTTGGACCAAATGTTTGCACAGCACTGACCCCAAGAAATATGTACTGAGGACCCACAGACTATCTGGATCTCTACTTCACTTCTGGAATACATACAAAGAAATTCTAGACAGATTCAAGACTTCAGTGTTTTAAATTTGGTGTGGGAGTCCTTTCTGTGAGTATCAGAAAATAAAGAACCCACAAAATAAATGACTGATAAATTTGATATAATAAAGAAAATTCTAAATAAAAAAATTAATGCAAGACAGAGAGAGTAATAAAAAGAAAGACAACACCTTTTTCAAACAGGCAGAGCATGGATAGGCAACTCACACAAAAAATGTAAATGACAAATGATATCAAAAAAATAAGTGTGATATATTTAGCAATAAAAAGGAATGACTGATCGGTACATGTGACAATTGTGTTATGCATGACCATGTTATACAACACAAGGGCATCCATCCACTAAGTGATGTTGTCATCACATAGAGTTCCTGAAACACCAGCACTGGACAGGTGGAGGCTGGAGATGGGGTGGGTGGTGGATGTGACTATAAATACTTGTATGAGGGAGTTTCTTTGTGCTCTGCACCTTGACTGTGGTGGTGGTTATACAGATCTATACATGGGATCAAATTGCCTGAAGGATTATCCACCCCTACCACACACACAACAGAGTATATGTAAAAACTGGTGAAAACTAAATAGCCAAAATATGGAGCCAACCTAAGTGTCTATTAACAGACGACTGGATAAAGAAAATGTGGTATATATACACAATGGGATTCTACTCAGCTATAAAAAAGAATGAAATTCTGCCATTTGCAACAACATGGATGAGTCTGGAGAAAATTATGTTAAGCGAAATAAGCCAGACAAAGAAAAAGAAATACCGCATGTTCTCACTCATAGCTGGCTGCTAGGAAGGAAGAGAGGGAGGGAGGGAGGGACAGAAGGAGGGAAGGAGGGAAGAAGGAAGGAATAAAGGAAAGAAATAAACAAAGGACCACAGCAATATGTTGAACTTTCAGAAGGAGAGAACAAACCTAAGGTTACTAGAGATGGTGGGGAGGGCCGGAGGGGGCTTGGGAAGTGATAGGTCAGGCAAAGGGCATAAAGAAATATCATGATTTGTAAGAATGAGTATGCTAAAAATAAATCAAATAATTAAAAAAACTAAATAGGATCTGTACTATAATTAACAGCATTATATCAATGTCGATTTCTTGGTGTTGATACTGTATCAGAGTCACGTAAAAGGTCATTTCTGGAGGAAGCTGGGTCGAGGCTGGACAGGACTCAGCGTACTATTTTTGCAACTTCCTGTGAGTTTATACTCATTTCAAAATAAGAAGATAAAAAAAATTCTCTAATTTTTAAATTAAAAAAATCTGAAATTCTCAAATCCAACTTAATGAAATACAAATTGAAATTCTGAGATGCCATTTTTTACCTATCACATTGGAAAAGTTTTATAATAGTAAATTTTGGACGATGTTATGGGTTGAACTGAATCCCCCATACCCTCAACTACATACCTGTGAATATGTTCTTATTTGGATATGGGGCTCTTGGACATCATCAAACTAAGATGAGGTCATCAAGGTGGGCATTAATCCAATATGACTGTGTCCTTAGGAAAAGGGGAAATCTGGACACAGAGACAGACACCTACAGAAGAAGAACACATGGAGACACAGGGAGAAGACATCCTCCCACAAGCTAAGAACTCCTGATGCTGCAGGAAGCTGGAGAGAGAGGCATGCAACAGAATCCTCCTCACGGTCCGCGGAAGGAACTAACCCTGTGACACCTTTACTTTGGACTTCTGACTTCCAGAACTGTGGGAAAATAAATTTCTGTTGTGTAAACTGCCCAGCTTGTGGTGCTTTGTTATGGCAGCCCTGGCACCAGCACAGGAGGTGGGAGGAGAACAGGCCCTGTCATGTACTGCTGGTCAGAACAGTAAGTTGGTGCAACTTCGTTGGAGGGGAATTTGACCATATTTATCAAAATGTCCAATCACATGTCAATTGGCCCAGTAATTCTACTTCTGGGTGCCCATCCTAGAAATATACACTTATTTCCAGAGATTAATTTTCAACCATGTTAACTGCAGTGTTATGTTTAATAAAAAACTCCTCAAATAACCTGTGTCCATTTATAGGAAAATGGATAATAAAACATCATATGAGTCCATGTAGTGTGATGCAGATCTACAATACCTTACCAGCACTTTAAAAATCCAAAAGCTCTGAAACATTGAAGTTTTAGAAGTTTGCAGCAAACTTATTTGATGGCACAACCTGCTCTGTGCTGACATGAGGCTTTTTATAGTCTTTATTCTTCCCATGTAAATATTCACTTGTTACATTGCTGAAACAGCAGTATGATTGAATAACAAGTGTATCCCCAGACCTTTCTATGAGTTTTAGTACGTAGAGAATCATCTTTCTAAAATTTGGAAAATCATGAATACTGAACTGTACCTGACTCCAGGAATTTGGGATGGAAGAACTTGGGCCTGCATTACCAGCTGTTGTATCTTATAAAAATACATGGTGCAGACCGGAAAGACCACCAGGGATATTGTTAAGTTAAAAAAAGCAAAGACATAGAATAGCCCATATAAAAAGTTCTCTGAGTAAATGCTTACATGTGCATAAACATAGCTGAAAACATGTATAAAACCTAATTGTGATGTTTTACTCTGGGAATTGGGATGGGCTCTGCCCTGATTCTCTGCCAAAGCTGTCCTAGTTAACAATCTACTCTAATAAAGAGGACAGCTTTAGGGGGCTGGGCTCTGGCAGCAGGCTGTGAGTGGCTGAGAACCTGGCTTTACAAGGCCTAGAACTCTGGCTAAACTTAACCTGATTTGTCTGGCAGCACATAATTTCTAAACAAATCATTCCCAGTACTAATACATTGCCTTCTTTTGAGATTAATATAGATTAATTAAGCATCTCTAAAGAAGTTGAGGAATACCACTGACATGTAAAGGAAAGCACATTAGCTTATTATGCTTAATATCACCAAAAAAAAGAGAAAATTTAACAAATAAGCCTGAAAGATGAATGCAAATAGGAGAAATCATTACAACAAATACACATACACACACACACACACCAGGAAATTGTAAGAATCCATTAGTAATAACAAAATCTTGTTCCTTACTATTTTGCCTCAACATTTAGTAGATTGTTAAGGACTAACTTTAATTGAATGGAGCCCTTAGGGACAGTCCTTTAAGAAGGCACGCGATGAGTTCTATGGATACTATGCAAATTAAATGGATATTATGCAACTTATCTCTAGGAAGTTTAGAACTGGAGAGGATGTTAGAGGTAACTTGGGTCAACCAGCTCAATTCTAAGATAAGAAAATGGGCTGGAAGTGGAAGCGGCTGCCTCAGAACACAGCACTAACTAGTAAGAGAAGTGAGACCACGTTTGTCTCCCTATAACCACTCAGCACCCTGCACCCCTCCTCTCCCCACTTCTCTCCACCAGCCCCCACTAACGCTCCCTTCAGCAAAAGGGGGCACGGACCACTCGACCCCAGCCTGGTCAGCTCAAACCAGAGCTCATGCATGGAGAGTACACTCCCACTCTACCGCCACAGGTGCAGCAGCTCTCATTTCAGCGTCTGCAGATTCAAGTGGAGATCTTGTTTTCATTTCCACTTTATTTCAGGATCTGGGATCTTACAGAAAATGAGCTTATAATCTTACACAGAATAATAATAATATTTAGCTATTATTATTAGTTAAGAACCAAACTGACCTGCAAGCTTTCTTGGGACTATTGATAATTAGACTACTGATGTGATTCTGGGGAGCACCAGAGGTATTTGCCTGTAGCTGCACCCACCAGAATTTCCCCCAAATGAATAGATTTTATTAAAATCGTACTTGAGAAACTGCACACTTCACTGTGCTATAAATATATCAGACACTGAGTGCACTCTGGGACGCGTTCCTCCCTTTTCCCATAGCTGCTTATGCAGGGGTAGCTTAGGGGCACTGCTCTGACTGCAGCATTTGTCAGAAGGACCATGGTTCCAAGATAAATTTTTTATCCTTGATTCTTCCTTCGTTTTGCCCACTAGGGTCCTATAATGCCCAGAGTAAAGCAAAACCTCCCTCTAGGCATCTGATCAGTAGGATCCCAAGCTCTTTCTTCAAATGGCTGAGAGGATCAAGCTATGAAAACAGTCTGATTTCTCTAAGTCTTTTCTGGGCTAAAATCTGCAGTGTCTCTACATGAAATAGCTGTCTTACCTGTTGTGAATGAGAGCTCCCAAATTAAAATGCCTAATTCTTCCTAATACTGCTCCACATTTTCACACCCTTTAAAGCTCATCAGGGTTTGGGCTTTAAAGAGAAAGCTGGGGAGAAAGTAGAGAGGAATGGTGTTTTGAAGTCCTGAACTATTTGTGAAGTGAGCCAGGTGCACAAGGAACTCAGGGTAGATTAACAACTTCTCCGCAAATTAACATCAGCAATCATCCTGTCATATTATGAATAAATAAAGCTTATCAATTTGACTGTAGGTAAAAGTCATTATAGAGATTTTTGATGAAGTTGGTAATATCTGATGTTGATTGACATTAAAAAGCAACACCAGCTGTTCTCATACAGAGATGGGGGGCGGGGGGCAGTTATCCACTCAGAGAGCCTGTGATGGAGCTCACTGGATTTCAGCTCTTCCTTGCTAAGGAGAGGAAGGAGCTGTTGACAAGAACATGGAGGCATATAAGGAAGTGGGTGCCATGCTGCACTCTGCCTGCCTCCGTTTGATTAGCTCCTCTGGAGAGTGCCGATATGGTTCATTTCTTAATGCCAAACTGTAAGTTGACACCCCGCAACATAATTAATTTTACAGAGCCTAAAATCTCAGACTTAGGGAACTTCGCAGCAATGCAAGCATTCATGTGCTGTACCCTCAAGGCACTTCCGCAGAGCCCAGCAGAACCATCTTCTTTCACATCTACAGATTCCTCCACGTGTCTCTCTCCTGGGACTTAGCTAGCACAGTCATAACTGCTTGCTGATATTTCTGTCTCCCTACTTAGACTGTTATTAGTGGGAGTATGCTGTACTCCCAGCATCTAATGCAGTGCCTGACACATGTAATTCCTCAAAAAAAAAAAAAAAAAAAAGTTTCCCGAATAGATGAAGAAACACACATACCATGTATCTACTTCCTAGCAAGTCAATAGCACCGCATAGCTCCTTTATAAATTGTAGATACACAAAATAAGGCAAGTTTCTGTTTTGCCAGCTGGGAAGTCACTAGGCGCTGAAACAAAGAAAATATTTCTAGGTCCAGGTGACAGGTTCAGAAGGGTGAGGCTGAGGTCACATAGGTGGGGAAAGGCTGCGCAGATAAAACTTGTGATGGGCAGGGCTGCTGGGTGCCAGGTCAGGCCAGAAGTCTGTTGTGAGGTTGTTGTGAGGGTGTCTCCCCTTTCTTAGTAAGAGTTTACTGTATGGGAAACATGTGAGACAGGGACCAGTTTTAAATCTTTGCATAGCCATTTGGTAGATCTGTCACCTTGGCAAATCACTTAACTGTGCTGTGACCCACCTTTATTTGTTAAAAAAAAAAAAAGTAGGAAGTACATTATTGTAGTTTAGAAAATAAAATATATGAACTGTTGCTGTAAAGATTAATTTTCATGAAATATGTAAAAACTTCTAACATACTGCCAGGCATATTTTCAGTGCTCAACAAATAAATCTCACTAGAATCTGAATCTTAATGTTGTCTTCTCTGCAGAATTTATTTTTTCCTTGTAGGAACACAGCTTTGCATCATGAAAGTTAATAACACAATGTTATTAGTTTTAAGGAAATATGCATGATAACTAGCTTAGTGGAATGAACTTCTTTTATAAAGCATAATTAGGTGGTTTTCCATCTACACAAAAAGAGTACTTGCTTCTAAAGCCACTTGTGTTATTCTGAGGTTGCACTGCATTTTCCTAAAAGGCATGCACAACACTCAGTCATCTCTGTTTTGAAGGAAGGAAAGAAAGCTTCATAAGATTACACAGCCAACTGGTGACCAAACCGGGAAGATAACAAGCCTGGATTCATGGATGGCTGCCCAGCTCTTTCATTTATCTTGGTGGTGAAGTTGGAGTCTGGGTGTGATAAGATGATTGATTGTGTTTTTCTTAGCACTGGAAGCAAATGCCGGGAAGGTGAGACACACCAGGGTTTGTGTCCTCTCTTCATTTGTTCCCCGCCCTCCTAGCTTTGATCCCCTTGAAAAGTATTAAATCTGTTATTTTTAAAATCTGTCTTTTATAATACAAATGAAATTTATTCCCTTTCCTCTTCTCCTTCTACCTTTTAATTACCTGAAACCACATAAAAGCCAGTGAATGTGACAGAGATTAAGTCTTGGCAGTGGGTGTTCAGTTGATGCATTGATTCCAAGATGCTATTAGGGAAATAATTAAATCCTGATTTTGTTGGTGATTTTATTTGTCTGCTGCATGAGAAGGACACTTATTTGCATAAATAGAAACTTAATGAATAAAGTTCTATATTGTTATATAATATGGGGTATTTCTAATAACCCCCTCCAAAAAATAATAGATATGCTAATCTAAATGGGCACTATTCATTTAAAACAACAAAATTTCTAATCAGTAAATGACTCATTTTAAACTAATGTGTTCTAAAAAGTCAAACAATTACTATCTTTTTTTTTTTCTTTTCTTTATGAAAGAGAGTGAGCCGAGATGCCGGGTACCATTCAAGCTTTATTAAAAGAAGAAAATCTGCTGGGCTGTACTCAAAGTGGCAGGTAGCCAGGGCTGCCCTGAAAATGGGGACAGCACCAGGTGTGGGGGTGGTAGAGCTTATATAGTGCAGCAAGGGCTGGCTGATACCATCAAGGAGGGGCATTATGCTAATGTGGATCAGGGTGGAGAACCGTGTCCTTGCCTTTCCGAAGCAAAAGAGGTTTCTGTTTAAGTCAGGAGTCTTCTCACAAAGGGGAGTGGGAAGGGGTTTGGTGCCAGAGTGGAAGACAAGGCCAGTGGCTATTTTGTGCTTATTTTGTGCACAATGGTGCTGGTCACATCCAAAATCCAACATTCCTGCCTTTTTTTTTTTTTTTTAAATTTATTTTTTTTTTTAAATTTTATTTTGTCAATATACATTGTGGCTGATTATTGCTCCCCATCACCAAAACCTCCCTCCCTTCTCCCTCCCCCCCTCCCCCCCAACAATGTCCTTTCTGTTTGCTTGTTGTATCAACTTCAAATAATTGTGGTTGTTATATATTCTCCCCCCCCCCGGTTTGTGTGTGTGTGTGTGTGTGTGTGTGTGTGAATTTATATATTAATTTTTAGCTCCCACCAATAAGTGAGAACATGTGGTATTTCTCTTTCCGTGCCTGACTTGTTTCACTTAATATAATTCTCTCAAGGTCCATCCATGTTGTTGCAAATGGCAGTATTTCATTCGTTTTTATAGCTGAGTAGTATTCCATTGTGTAGATGTGCCACATTTTCCGTATCCACTCATCTGATGATGGGCATCCGGGCTGGTTCCAACTCTTGGCTATTGTAGAAGGGAAGGGAAAAGGGGCGAAGGTCTCATTCTTCTGAAGCTACTTCCTGCTGGAGATGGGTGAAGATATGAAAAAAATAAAAGATGTATGTGGGCGGGAAAAACAATTAGGTGGTGGTTTCATGTGGGGAGGCTGTATTCCTCCAGGGAAGGGTCACTGATTCTGAGGGGCTGATATCCTCCTGGCAGGAACAATTTGGTGACCTTTTGATTCATGAAAACCTGCATACATTCCTGCAAGAAATTAGAGAAACACCAAAAGAGACAGGGGCCGAAAAGTAGGCTGAGTCCCAGCACAGTTAGGGGTCCTAGCAGGGGCATAAGCCAGGGTGTCCAAGGGTTCAGTGAAACGGTTTAAGTTGTTTTGGATCACCCCAGACTCATTTACATAATAACAGCATTCCTCCTCCAAGAAGAGGCAGGTGTCTTCCTTCTCAGCTGTAAGGAAGTAAAGGGCCCGATCGTTCTGCAAAGCGACTGTCATGAGTGAGGTGACCTGTCACTGGAGGGAGGAGATGCTGTCTATGCTTAGTTCTTCTGAGAGTTTCCGATAGAATTGAGAGGCAGTAGCAAGGACTGCTATGCCAGCTCCAGTTGCAGGAAGGATCCTTGCCCCAATTAAAAGGTACAATTAGTGCCCTACGGGAGCAGGGGGCACTTCCTGTGGGGACGCAAAATTAGTCCCAGTCCTGTCTGTCTGGACAGTGATGTTAGGGATGAGCCAAACGAATATGCAAGAAATCGTGTTTGGGGGCAGGCAACAGGATAACGTAGTTTTACAAAGGAAATATTTTCCAGTTTTAGGGCATGTAGGGGGTAAGTGGGTGGTAGGATTTGGTGTTAGTGAGGCAGAGTGTGGCCAGACCCCATATAACGCTGATAGTCCCCACTGAGGTGAGATTAGAGGAAAATGAAGAGACATTTGTGGAAACGTTGTGGGCTGCATTGACAGGGAGGGGGGGACCACAAAAAGTTTCTCATGAAGTGGGAGACAGATGAGTCACTCAGGAAACAGTCTGATTCTCTGAGGACTGCATCATCCCTGTGGACCCGAGGCCTCCATGTTCCAGGTAAGGGGGAGCATTGAGATAGGAGGAAAAACACAGGAAGGATGTGAAGGGTTAGGGAGCCCAAAGAATTTAAAGGGCACTTTGCCACAATGAAATTGCTAAGAAGCATCCTACCTATAGGAGGTAAAGGAGTGCCAGGAGAAATCTTCCTATATCATTATACTCTTTTGAGTAGCACTGGCTAATCGTGTAGCAAGTACTAGAACAGATAGTATAGTAAAGGTTAGGGACACCAGGTGGCATATACTTATCATGTCCCATGATGGCAAACCCACGATAGCAGGTTGGGACCATTCTTGGAGTAGCCCTTGTGTGAGGGATGTGAAGCAGGCCTGCAAGAGTAAGAGGATAATCACTGGGAAAAAGATTATCCTTCTTCTGGGATTGAGGGAAGAGCAGAGGTTCTGGAGATTTTCAGTTTTGTGGTTCCTAAAATGTACAAAGTGTGAGGAGATGTTGGGTTTGGGGTTGAGCAGAGGGACCCCTCTGGCTTGGTATTAACAGATTCTTTGGGTAAAGTCTCAGGTGCTAGTTTTACCAAAGATAAGTGATATGAAGTGGCCTTTCTAGTACTTTTACTGCCATGGGGGTGGTGAAAAGTACTGTATAATTTCCTTCCCAACAGGGTGGGAGTGGCTTTGGGATTCGGGTCTTAATATACATTTGCTGCCCCAGGGCTCAGTTTAAAGTTTGAGGGGGTGGTGGGGAAGGGATGAGGTAATAGAAGGTTGACCTGTTCCTTAAGAAGATCCCTAATGAGTGAAAGAGTAGGGAGATACTGGCCTAAAGGCAATGAGCTGGAAGGGAGAGGTGTGACAGTGAAGGGTCTACTGTACATAAGTTCAAGGGGGGCTGAGGCCTGTGGGCTTGCAGGGGGCAGCCCATAGGTGAGTGAGTGAGTGGTGGGTAAGCCAAAATGAGGGATGATTTCTGAGGTGAAAGCATGTCTTTCTGGTGTAGCATCCTCTGAAGTGCAGGGAAAAGCCTCCATCCAACCTGAAAATGTATCTACTAAGATTAGAAGATAGCATGTCCTTTCATGGGGAGAGTAATATAAGGGCTGAGGAAAACATAGGAGTTCATAGCCTATATGAACTAAATTATGGAAATCCAAAATGATTTGCTCCACTTGTGTGGTAGGGAGGACATAGCAACCGGAGAGAGTATACCAGTTGTCCTTTCTCTGTGCCCCCAAATGTTGGAGGTGTTGTATTTCTTGGAGTGTGTATTGGGATAAGGGCGTAGGGTCCATGAGAAGGACCTGAGCAGGAGAGGAAGAGTGGGAGCCTGGTGATTGAGCAGCCTGTTTTGTGGTTAGATCCGCCAGTTTGTTTCCCTGGGCTATGGGGTCATTGGAGATTTGGTGTCCTCTGTAGTGTATAACCCCAACCTCCTTTGGGAGTTGTGCAACCTCAATAACTTGTCTTAGATTTATTATGGCATAACCCACCTGGGGGGCAGGCGTGGAGGTGGCACTCCCATCTATGAATGGTGTAGTGGGATGTGGGGAGATGTGTGGAAAGGGATTGAGAAAGAGGTCTAAAGCCTCCATGTGGTTATGTTTTGAGGGTCGTGAGTGTTTTGGGATAAGAGTGCCTGGATTTTAAGGGAGGGTGAAATTTAAAGGAGAGCTGGGAATTTTCAATAAAAGTAAGGTGAATAAGTTGTAGGCGGGAAAGGGAGAGAATTAACTTGGCCTTATGACTGAGAAGATCTTAACTGTTTGTTGTTTAAAAGATAGTTTAGAGCTTCCTCATCCTAAAAGAGCAGCTGCCACCAAGGACAGTGAACAGGGGTCCCATCCTTGAGCTGTGGTGTCTAGTTGTTTAGAGCGGTATGCAACTGGGGAGAAAGTATCTCCTGCCTTTTGTCTCAAAACCCCGACTGCCAATCTTTGGGTTTTGGTGATGTATAGGATAAAAGGATGAAATGGGTTGGGGAGAGATATAGCTGGGGCTACAAGGAGAACAGCTTTTAATTGATGGAAGGGAGAATGAATGAGCTTTGTGGGACCAAAGGGATTGGCAGGATCCCCTTTGGCTGCCCCATAAAGTGGTTTTGCTAGCATGCCAAAGTTAGGAATCCATAGGCGAAGATACCCCGCAAGCCCCAAGAAAGAAAGGATTTCACCCTTTGTGGTAGGAGTAGGGAGTTCAGAAATTAGGCTCTTGAGCTGAAGGAGAAGAAATTTGGGCCTTGCTGGGGACACTGGATATCCCCTGGAGTCCAGGAAATTAAGAAGAGCAACTATGTGGGCCTGTGAATCCTCACAGGAGGGGCTATGATGGAGGAGGTCATCCACATATTGTATTAAAGTGCTAGAGGTTGGGGGAAGCTCAGATAAGTCTTGAGCTAAGGCCTAGCCAGAAAGTGGGGGCTATCCCAAAACCCCTGATGTAGTACTGTCCAAGTAAGTTGTTGGGAACAGCGCATGTCAGGATTAGTCCTGTACTAAATGGTATGAGCCATTAGGCTTTATAACTGGAAGGATGGGTGTATTAAAAGGCGAGTGGGTAGGCCATGAGAGATGAGAAGAAAGGAGTTTGTGTACAATGGGTTTTAAGCCTATTGGGTGTTTGTTAGTGATGGGGTACTGTGGGACATTAGGGAACAAAGAGGGGTTCAGCAATTTAACAAGGATAGGGGAATGGTGCATAGCAATGGAGGGAGAAGAGAAGCATCCCATACTAGGGATTAACCTGTCTGAGGGGGAGGGGAAGGTGGAAGCCCCAGGGGCCAGATCTGGGGCAGCCTGTAACAGGAGTATTGTAGCTGAAGTTAAAGTGTTTAGGGTAAGAGTAGCTTTGGGGTAAGAGTAGCTTTGAATTTGAAAAGAATGTCCAGTCCCAGTAAGGGGACTGGGCATTGAGACATCATTAAAAATTTGTGTGTGAATTGGATGTGTTGTAGGGTGTAGGAAAGGGGTTGAGTGATCTGTGGGTGGTATTCTGATCCCGTGACCCCTACTATTGTGATAGAGGATGGGGGGTTGTTGGTCCTGCATATTCAGAAAGGATAGAGTAAATGGCCCCTGTATTGATGACAAAAGAGATTGGCTTACATGCTATGAGGTGAGTTACCATGGGCTCACATGTGGTGATCTCTGTGGGGGCCTCAGGCCCTGGGCATCATTAGTCCTCCTCCTGGGAAAAGCTGTAAAGCGCCAGTAGGGATGGCCATGAAGCCAAAGGCTGTAGGTTGGGGAATGGGTCACTCCCTCTCTGGCTAGTGGCACAGTTAATCCCCCAGTGACCTGGCCATTTGCAGTGAGGACAGGTTACAACAGATCCATGCTGAGTGGCCTGGTTGACCACATTTGAAGCAGTTCCTGGGTGGCTTGCCTCTTAATGCAGCCAGCTTTGGAGTATGTGAGCCATGGATGGCATTAGCCAGGAGCTGGCATTTGACCTGATCTCTTTTATAGTTTTTTGAATATCAGGGACTGATTGGGTAATGAAATGAGAGTGTAAGAGGGCCATGCCTGCAGGGGAGTTTGGGTCTATACATGTGCATTCATGTAAAGCCTCAGAGAAGCAGGTTAGGAACTCGCTGGGATTTTCAGTGGATCTCTGTGTGATCTCTAAGCTTGTCATAATTGACTGACTTGTGAGTAGCCTTTTGGAGGCCATGAAGTAGGTGTGTGATCATGTTATCTTGGAGATCCTGATCCCTGTGGCCAGCCTGGTAGTTCCTATTTGGATCCGTGCAAGGAACAGCAACGGCTTCCACAGGCTGCCTATCATTTTGAGCATATACCTGAGCCACCATCCAGACCTGCTCCCTGTACATGGACTCAGACAATTCCTTCCATCCCAGCCATTTCATGGAAGGGTTACAAAAAGCTGGAGCTGAGGCAGGGTTGTTACCTGATGAAGGGGGAGAAGGAGAGGGGTTGAGTTGAAGGCAAGTGTCTGGAGGCCAGGTGTGGGTAAGAGAGAGAAATGTAGAGGGCTGACAAATCAGAAGATTGAGCTGAGTCTGGAAGGAGAGGTCAAGCATGAGCTAGGAGAATTTGAGGCATAGGACAGTTTTGACACAGAGAAGAATGCGTTCAGAGATAGGAGAAGGCTTGAACAAGGAATCTCTACAGCTTTTACTGCTTCAGTGAGTTTCTAAATTGAGTGCCATCTTGTGGCCACTGGGATCCATTGTAACGAGGTGTTTGAGTTTTAATGTCTCCCTGGAGGCTGAGAAATCAGACAGGAGATAGCACAGAGGAGTAAAGCATGCAGTACAGTAGAAAATGAGATGTTTAGTTTCAATGTCTCCCCGGAGGCCAAGAAATTGGCCAGGAGACAGCCAAAGAGTGTAGAGCATGGAGGTTTGGATTGTGGGGATCCCATTTAGAGGGTGAGAAAGGGCAGTCAGTCTTGGTAGAAGAAGCATGCCAACAAAGAGTGTCCTCTCTGCTCTCCACCTTCTTTTTGAGAGAAAAGCCATGACCCACTAATGAAGCATCCTTCAGTAGCTGGGGGGCATGAGAAGAGTTCCCTCAGTCAGGTGCCTGGGCTTCATAGTGACCTGAGTCATAGCGAGTAGTCAGGGGAACCCATAGAAGTAGGCAGGACAGACCCACTGACTCACCCTGAATTGAGGCTGGTGTTGGATGTGTTGGTCTGAAATGGCAAAAGTAGAGAGTCCCAGAGGCATCTGGTTTTGGCAGGTCTGGGAAGGGCAGCCGAGGGCCAGTCACCCCAAGAGAGAGGGGATTGTCCACAACATCAGCCAAAACCCTTCCCAGGTTTCAGCACCATAACGAAAGAAAGTGAGCTGAGATGCTGCGTACTGTTCAAGCTTTATTAAAGGAAGAAAATCTGCCAGGCTGTCCAAAATCCATCACTTTACAAATTCAGCATTTAAGTGTTTTCTTTTGCTTTCCATTTTCATTGGGGTTCATGTTGTGTTTCTTTTATTATCACAGGAGCTGCAAATATTTATTTTTAATGTTCTAGCTTCAGAATAAGAAATATATTCAGCACCATGGCAAGCACACTTACTTAGCATAAGAATGAATTCTATTTTTAAAACAATTGCATAGGTAACAGCAGCACTGGCACTACTGGCCCTAATAATAACTTATTTGAGGAATTTGGCTATGAAGTGAAAACATTGCTAAATTATTGATAATCCTGGGATCAGGATGATGCTTCCTTACGTTCGCCTTTCTGTACCTCCCTCTGCCATAGTCACATTCTGTCATATTTTGATGATTTTGAATCTTCAGCATCCTAATTAATGCATGAGCATTTTTCCTGTTTTCAGGAATGAACTGGTACTGCGACATAAATGATATAAACGTGTTATAATGGTGATGGGAAAAGGAGCCCTCCCTTTTTGTCCTTAACAAGGTTTTTGATTTTTAAGTGGGCTACAAAGTAGTATAGATAAGTTATAAAGTCCTTTCTTTCATTTTTTTTGAATATTGAACATGTTTTATAAAAGGCAGAGTTGCAAATTAGCATCTATACTTACCATTCAATTTTTAAAAATTTATTTAAACTAGGATTGGGGGAAGGGTGAGGCAATCTAAAATGTTAATCATTTTATTTTCTAGATACTGCGTTAAATGGTTCAGTGCAATTTCAAGCTGCAGATAAAAAAAAACAATTGCTGCTTCCAAGAGAGATGATGTCGTTTTTTTTAAGATTCCATTTCTGTCTTGCTTATAGATTTTCTCTAGCGAACTGTTCTTCAAGTTTTCCACTGGAGTAAAATATTCCAAATATAAATGAACATGTCTGTGTAACCAGCACCCAGGTCAAGAAGCAGAACATAACTCATGTCCCAGAAATCCTCCCTGAGCTCCTACAGTCACTACCCACCCCCACAGTAGTGACCACCACCTGACTTCTATCAGAGTAGATTAGTTCTCGGTACATTTCACATCTGGGCTGTAGTTTGGTCAATGGTTTTTGTCCCTGAGTTTGCTCCCTAAGTGCCTTCACTCTTGACTTTTTTTACATTGAGATTATTAATAAAGAGCTTATTATCTTGCTCATTTTAAGTCAAATTAGAAATTTTTATATTTGAATAAAATCTGCAACCTGATTCCTCCAAGCCCTGACATTTTGCTATTCACAAAAAAGTTTTAAGTTTTTTAAAAGTGCATCTTGGCTTACAGTTATAGCAAAAATGGAGCAGAAGATGGAGTAGCCCTGTTCTCACAGGTCTTCTCTCTTACAACTATAAAATGCTGAACATAAAAAAATAAACAATCACAGAAAGAGTCTGAAAGGTAGGAAGAAGACAGACTGTCGAGGGGACTCGGGACGTGAGAAAAGACACCGTGGTAAATTCCCTGGGTTTCCCTTTTGCCTCCCATATATCCTGAATGGGTCACTACAGAATGTCCAGCTGGCACCACCAACAGGCACAGACAAGAAAGGTTCAAGAAAAGTCTGTTCTCCTCAGCCAAAGGTCTGGGGAAAGGGTGGCCTAATGGAAAAGAAAATGTTCTGACAATACTCACCATACTTCAATCCAGCATCGACAGAACCTTCCCAAGGGCCCATGGTCTTCACTCCACTTCTCACCCACCTGTGCAGGCAGCAGCACTCTGACACCTGCTGAGCAGGAGTGCTCTTCGTGGATCCGGCTGTGAGCTGTGCCTCACCCTCACCAAGCAGCAGCAGGTATCACATGGGCAGGTGAGGTGAGGCCAATCAGGCCTCCACTTCATCCCTCACTTAGTGTCAGCTGAACCTGCTCACCCACCTACGCCATGGAGAACAAGATGGCATGAGATGGGGACAGGTGACACTCCACTGCCCTATCTCCTCAACCTTATGGTCAGTGGGCCCCAGGGGGGAATCGAGCTTCTGCCTCAGTCCTGCAGCAAAAAAGCATCTTGAGTCAGTCCTCAATTTTCTCCCTCCCTGGTATCAGTGTTCCCCCGCAGCAGTAGAGAGCTGAAGACCTGCTCCTGCCAGGACACAAGAAGCAGTCCCAAGTTGGTGCTCACTTCGACTGGAAAGATGAGGTGCCAGCAGGACCTGGGGAGAAGTTCAGCTCTCACTGCACCCACCTGCCACCAGGAAGTGTGGGGCAGTGCTCTGCTTTTGCTGGGGTAATGTCAATGGGGCCCTGCAGGAAGCTGACCATACCCACATATCAGGTGCTCGAACTATACTTCAACAAGGGGATTGTTTTAGAAATAAATAAATAAATAAATAAATGTAAATATTTGGCTAGTATATCCAGAGTCCAGGATACAATTTAAACCACTCTTTATACCAAGAACCAGAAAAATCACAATTTGAGTGAGGAAAGCCAGTCAACAAATGACAAAATTGAGAAAAATCAGATATAAAACTACATGACAAGGATTTTCAAGCAAGCAGTATAAAACTACTTTAACAAAAATTTAAAATTCTCTGGAAACAAATGAACAAATATAAAATCTCAGCAAAGAAATGGAAGTTACCAAAAAAGAACTAAATCAAAATTTTAATACCCAAATCTATAAGTAAATGAAACAAAATACTTGATGGATGGGCTCAATAGTAGAAAGGAGATGCAGAAGATAAAACCTGTGAATTTAAGGACAAAGCAACAAAATTGATTTAATTTCGACAGCATAGAAACAGACTAAAAAAATAAAAAGAACATAGAGTCTTTGGGGACCTTTAGAGAATTTAAGTCAATGTCACTGAAGTCTCAGAAAGAGGTGACAGACAGGGGAACTGAAAAAGTAATCAAATAATGGCTGAAAACCTCCCAAATTCTGAAAAAGACATATACCTATAGGTTTAAAAAACTAAATGAAATCCACATAGGATAAATTTAAAAAGAAAGAAAGAAAAGAAAAAAAAAGTAATAAAAAGAAAAAGAAGAGAAAAAAATCTACTCCAAGACATGCCACAAACTTGTAAAAACTATAGACAAACAAAAAATCTTGAAAGCAGCCAAACCTACCCACCTGTAGGAGAGAAGCAGTTTGAATGGCAGTGTGTTTTTCATCTGAAACCATGGAGGTCAGAAGAAAGTGGAACAGTACATTTCAAGTGTTAAAATAAAAGAACTGTCAACCATGAATGTTATATCTGGAGAAAAAATACTTTACTGATTAGGGGAGCTTAAGAAATTCTCAAATAAAGGAAAACCAAGAGAATTTGTCAGTAGCAAACATTCCTTTAAATAATGGCTGACAGAGGCTCTCTAACACAAAGTAAATGATAACAGAAGACAGTTTAGAATGTCAGAAAAGAAAAGTGAACATCAGAATGGGTAAAAATAGGAGAAGATATAATACACTCATGAGTTTTTAAATAATATACCATAACTAAAGTAAAAATTATAACAACATTTTATGCAGTGTTCGGTAAGTGTAGAGGGTAGACTTAAGTTAAATACTTATGGCTAATTAAAAAGTAGGAAAGGTAAAAAGACTTAAATGGATGAAAGACTTCTGCACTTCACCCAAAGTGTCAAACCGTAGACACCAGTAGATTATAAGTTATGAACGTATATTGTAATACCTAGAGCAATCACTCAGAAAGCTAAGCAAAGCAATGAACTAAAAAATACTATAAATAAATCACAATGGAATCCTAAAAACTATTCAAAAACCCATCTATACAAAACTTACAGCTAACATTATATTTAATAGTGAAAGACAACGTTTTCCTCCTAAAATCAGAATAAAGCAAGGATGCTTGCTCTCACGGCTCTTACTCAACAGAGCACTGGATATTCTACTAAAGCAATATGGGGGGGGGAAGCATAAAAATTAGAGAAAAGAAAGAAAGAAAACTGTAACTGTTAGCTGGTGACCTGACTGTATATAAGATCATAAGGAATCTACAGAAAAATTCCCAGAACCAATATGTGAGTTCAGCAAGTTTGCATGATACAAGATCAACATACAAAGCATTCATACTTCAATATACTAACAAGAAACATGTGAAAAACAAAATTAAAAGCACAATACTGTTTATAATTTCTACAATGAAAATGAAATATTTAGGGATACATCTAACAAGACATGTACAGGATATGTATCCTGAAAATTATGAAATAGAAGAAATCAAACATTTAAATAAATGGAGATATATGCTGTGTTCATAGATCGGAAGATGCAGTACTCTTCAAACTGATCTATAGGTTTAACGTAATTCTTATCCAAATCCCAGCAAGGGTTTTCATAGAACATAGATAAGCTTATTCTAAAATTTATAGAGAAAGACATAGGACTTAGAATAATAAACTCATCTTCACAAGGAAGTACAAAATGCAAGGAATCACTCTATCTGATGTTAAGTGTACTATACAGCTAAAGAAAACAAAACAATGTGGTCTCTTAGATCAATAGAACAGAATAAAGGCCACACAAATATGTCAAAGTGATTTTTGACAAAGATGCAAAAGCAATAGAGTGGAAAAAAAGTAGTTCTTTCCATAAATGTCACTGAAGCAAGTGGACATCCATGGGTAAAATATTGAGCCCTGACCTAAACCTCACACTTTACACAAAAATTAATTCAAAATGGACCCTGGACTTAAATGGAAAATGTAAAACTATAAAAAATTGGGGAAAAAATAGAAAATCTTAGGGGCTCAGGGCTAGACTGAGAGATCTTAGAATTGACAGCAAATGCATGATCTATAAATGGAAAAATCAGTTAATGGAATCTGATCCAAATGAGCTACTTCTTTTTTGTGAAAAAGCCTGTGAAGAGAATGAAAAGACAAGCTACACACTAGGAGAAAAAAATTGCAAACCACATATTAATGAACAAACTTGTATCTAGGGGAAAGAAATTAACATTCTGCAGTGATGGAGTTTGGTTGTGTTGTCTCCTCCAAAACTCATGTGGAAATTTGATCTCCAATGGGGCAGTGTTGGAAACTGATTGAGTCATGGGGGCAGATCCCTCATGAATGGATTAATGGTCTCCCTGGGGGAGGGAGTAATGAGTGAGTTCTCACTCTATTAGTTCCCATGAGAGCTGGTTGTTTATAGGACCCTGGCACATACTCTCTCTCTCTTACTTCCTCTCACCATGTGATCTGCTTGTACCCACCACGGGCTGCCTGTGATTTTCCACCATGAGTAGAAGCAGCCTGAGGCCCATGCCAGATGCAGCTGTCCCAGAATCGTAAGCCAAATAAACCTCTTCTCTTTATAAATTACCCAGTCTCAGGTATTTCTGTTATAGCAACACAAAATGGACTAAAACAAGCAGTAAAAATAAACAAACACTCCAATTAGAAAATGAACAAAAAACATAAAGAGGCATCTTACTGAAGATGATATATAAATGGCAAGCACATGAAAAGATGTTCAACATCACTAGCCATTAGAGTAATGCAAATTAAACTCATGAAATACTCTACACCCATTTAGAAAGCTAAAATAAATAGTGACAACATCAAAGGCTATGGAGGATGTGGAGAAATTGGACTCACTATGCACAGTTGGTGAGAATGTAAAATAGTATAGCAATTGTAGGACAGGCAAAATTTTCCTCTTACCCTTTTAGAGTTTCTTGGCTGGGCATGAGAATTAAATGGACATAAGACACATCAACAGGAGAAAATTACACTAATTAATTTAATACAAATTTTATGTAACACGAGAGCCTTCATTAAGAAATGAAGGCCCAAAGATGCAATCTCAAAAGTTTACCTACTATACTATTCCATTTATATAACATTCTCAAAATAACAAAATTATAGAGATGAAGAACAGACGAGGACTCAGGGAGGGGAGGAGAAGGAGGTGGCTGTGTGTATAAGAGGAGTGTAAGGGAGTCTTGTGATGAAATTGATCTGTGTCTTGACTGAAGTAGTGCTCACAAGAAGATACACCTGTAATAAGATTGCATAAAACCAGACCTAGACACTCACAGAACTGAGTTTATGTAAAACTGGGTAAGGTCTGAGTAAAAGTGGTGAATTCTATCAATGTCAATTTACTGGTTGTGATATTGTGTCACAGTTATGAAAGATGGTGTCATTGAGGAAAACTGAACAAAGGGTATGTGGAATCTCTCTGTATTATTTCTTACAATTGGATGTAAATATACAATTAACTCATAGCAAAAATTAGAAAAGCACTTTTTTTATTGGTTATGAATAGTCATGGGTTACAAAGCTGATTGTCACCATTCGTGCCCAAGATGTGATGGCCAGATCCATAGTGGCAGCATGCCCATTACCACAATTGCAATTTTACCCCATGTCCCCCACACAATTATCCCCACCCTCCTACCCCATCCCCCTTTCCTCACTGCACTGCATATCTCTAGCCATGTTCTATCCCTCTGCAAGTCCAAAGTACTACTGTGGTCTTTCTTTCCTTCCTTCTTTCTCTCTTAGCTCCCACTTATGAGTGAGTACATGCAGTATTTTCCTCTCTGTGCATTGCTTATTTCACTCAACATGGGTTTCCCCAAGCTCATCCATATTGCTGTGAATGGGAGAATTTCATTCTTTTTTATGTCAGAGTAGTATTTCATGGTGCATATATATCACAGTTTCCTTATTCAATTGCCCATCCATGGACATTTAGGTTAGTTCCATATCTTTGCTATCATAAACAGAGCCACGATGAACATGGGAATGCAGTTATCCCTTCAACATGATTTCCATTCCTTTGGGTATATTTCAGACCACAGTGGACTAAAACTGGAAATTAATAATAAGCAAAACTCTGGAAAACATACAAATACATGGAAACTAAACAATAGGCTCCTGAATGATCTATGGGTCCAAGAAGAAATTAAACAGGAAATCAGAAAATTTCTTGAAACTAATAAAAATAAAGACACATCATACCAAAACCTGTGGGATATTGCAAAAGCCATACTAAGAGGGAAATTTATTGCCAGAAAAGCACATCTTGATTGAAACATAAGGTGAGAATTTATATTTGTCTAAGTTTATGTTATTAAACTCTTCTTGATCTTGGTATCCTCAAAATTGTTGCTCAGTTCTCTAAATGTTACTCAATAGAAAGTAATTTGCTCAGAGCAAATCATTTGGGAAAGCAATAAATATCTGTAATTTATATTAGCATAAGAAATTAGGGAAAGTCCGAAAGGAACATGGTTTTCTCAGCTGAGGCTTCCCAAACTTATTGTACCACAATATCTCTTTTTTCTAACGTTCCTTAAAACTAGAATTCCAGAGTACACATTTAGAAATGCAGTTTTAACCTTGTTTTCTTAAATAAGACATATATCTGAATTCTAGCTATATTTAATTAGTAATGATTTGGAATTCTGATTGATTTGTGACAAATTTATAAACTTTTCAGTGAAGCAATTCTTTCAGGACAGGAAAGGCTAAGTTTGAGGGAACATTGCAGTGGATTTTACTTGTGATAGCTTGGTGTAGCTTAGCATAACATATACGAGTCATAATTAAAGTGAAAAAGTGCAAAACTCAGAGAGAACCTTCTTCTACAGGCTAAAATGGAGTAAAATAATTGCATTTACCATTCTGACTTAAATTACTAAAACTATGGCCCAAATATTTGAAACAACACTTTGCAGACATGGACCACAGTCAGCACAGGACTGTGAATCCTGAAGTTTCCAGGCAGCATTTCAGGAGAGGGGATCGAAACATAGTCCAGCAGTTTGGCTGAGCTGAGATTAGTGACCTGGGAGAGTAGGCACTTAGAAATTGTGGAACAGAGTAAAAGAAGGGAGGTATCTGCACACAGAGAAAGCTTCAGAATGCCCTGTGAAAGTCGGCCGAGTGCTGATTTGCACACCCAAGGGAGAAAAGTACCAAAGGCCAGGAAAAGAACTGTCAGAAAAAAGTAGGCAGAAAACTTTCTGGAGATCACACAGGACTGGAAATATTTTACATTCCCTCCTGCAAAAATGGAAAGACCTCATAGTACATGGGGAATCAAGTCAAGTCCTCAGAAGCACATCATGAAGTAGTCCTAGACTAAGGGCTGCTTGAGGCCCATTCTAAACACTCTAAACAAGAATAAAACCCAACATTGTTTATAGGAATAAAACTAAGTACAGAAACCAACAAGGCAAAATATACAATATCTGGTATCCACCCCAACCCATCCCCCAAAAAAAGAAAGGAAGAAAGAAAGGAAAGAAAAAAAATTGTATGGCATACTAAGAAGCAGAAAAATATAGCTCATAACCAAGGGAAAAATCAATCAATAGAATCATACCAAGAAATAGATGATTAAGCAAACAATGACCCCAAAACAACTATTATAAATATGCTATATATGTTCAAAAAAGTAGAGGAAAAAAAGGACTACAATGAGGAGAAAAACAGAAGATATAAAAGCTAATTATATAGAGCTACAAGCGATGAAAATTATATCTGAAATGTAAAAAACATACTGAATGGGATTAAGAGCAGAGTTAACAGTACAGAAGAAAAGATCAGTAAACTTGAAGACATGGGAATAGAAACAGTTTATAACAAAGTACAGTGATAAAAAAGACTGAAAATAGTTAACAAGTAAGTGGGGACTTGTGGGGCAGTATCATGCAGACTAACATATGGGTAATTGAAGTTCCAAAGAAAGGAGCGGTAATGCAGTACAGGAAAATTGTTTGAATTAACAATGGCCAAAAGTTTTCAAAATTTGATGAAAAATATAAATCCAAGCAGCTCAATTACCTCAGGCAAAATAAACAAAGAAAACGACACAAAGGCACATGTTAATCAAATGATTTAAAATGAGAGGTAAGGAGGAAAAAAAAAAAAAGCAGCCAAGAGCAAAGACACATTATGCACACAAAAGATCAAAGACAGGCCGATTTCTTGTCAGAAACTGTGAAAGCCAAAACTCTGTGGAGAGACATCTTTAAATTACTAAAGAGAGAAAATGTGACTCTTGTATACAGAATTCTTCACCCAAAAGAACAGCTTTCAAACTTGAAGACAAAATAAAAGTTTTTTTAGGCAACCAAACTGTGAAACACTTCATTTCAAGCAGATCTACACTATAAGAAATACTAAAGGAAGTTTATCATAAAGAGTAAAAGAGATAGATGAAAATTTGGACCTACAGAAAAGATTGAAAAGTATTGGAAATGATAAATGTGTATGAAATATAAAAGGTTTTATCATTCATAACTTTAAAAGATAGTTGAACATGTAAAAAATTTAAACTAACTATATGTTATATAGTTATGTGTAATTATATTTATAGCACAACATAATTATAAAATAACAATATATACTTACCATACATATGCACACACATACAAATACATGTATAAAAGCAGAATGTGGAATTAAGCCAAAGATCGGAAGAGGGAAATAGAAGTATATTTTGCATAAAGTGGTATTTTATTATTTATTGGTAAGTTGCAATAATTAAAATTGCATCTTGCAAACTTCAGAATGACTATTGATAATAAAACAAAGAGATATAGCTAATAAGCCAATAGTGGATATGAAATGTAATCATTTTTTAAAAATCCAAAACATAAAACCCCAAATAATCCAAAGGTAGACAGGAAAGAGGAGGAAGTGTTACCAACAGGTCAGGCTTGGCTTGCCCTCTCACCTTAAACAAATGACCCAAAAGTCCAAAAGTTGATGCAAGGATTGGAAGGTTTATTCACATTACCAACCAGTACTCAACTAAATGTCTAACCAAGCAAACAACGAGAAAAGAGGAGCAGTGGAGTCCAATTTAGCCTAGTCCCACTCGGCAGAGTCAACCTAGTCCATTAACAGTAATTGATAAAAGCAGTTCTCCCCACTGTTTTCAGCATGAAGAAGAAAAGTATCGACTAGATTTAAATCAGAAAAACAAAGCATAGCCAGGAGCCCTCCAGGGTCCACCTATACAGAAGCGGATGCAATCTAATCAAACAGAAGAGGGCTCAGAAAATCAGAAAAAGGTAAAGAGAATGAAGCATTGCCTTGTCACAATTTAGGCCAGGGACTCCAGAAGAGATCCACCAGCAGCAGAGACATGGGAGCAAAATAGTCCGAGTGGCCACTTGCCTCTTGCAGCTAGAGTCTTCTCTGGTGTCCAAAGCTTTCCAATTTTTGCCAGTGATTAAATTAGGCTCTCAGATTCCAAAGTCATAGAAATGAACAATGTACCCAACAGTAAAACAAGCAATGCTTTATTAAAAGAGGAGATAGACTTATGCATAAGGCGGGTAGCAACAGTAAAGCTAGACCCCCAAGGGGAGCTGCTCAGGGTCTTTTATAGGGAAAGGAGTTAAGGGGTATAGGCCAGTGTCACTGGAGGTGGTCCATTCTTTTCTTCCTGGTTGCATCATGGGCACATGCTCAGTAGGCAGTGGTGTTCATCATTGTCACTCCAGGAGGGTCATTCTAGCAGTCACCTTGATGCTTTGTGCACAGGTGGGAATTCCTAAAGGGGTCTTAAGCTTAATCTGTAACTTTTACAATTATAGTAAACAAGCCTTGGGGAGGCATTTTGCAACTCAGTAAATATCTGTTTCCTCTCTTATCTCAGTCTGTTTTGTCAGGGCAGCCCATGGGGTAATCATTTTCCCTGCAGGTCTCATGACTGAGGAGTGGAAAAATAATAAATTGTCCTCTGCAGGGAAAATGGAGTCAGTTTGGTTCACAGGCCTAGCCTTACTCTGTTTCGGAAGTAAAATGATAAAAAAAAAAAAAGTCAGAGTGACAATATTAATATCAGACAGTACCTACTTTACAGAAAGAATCAGGAAATCAGAAAAGGGATGGATTCGTTAAGAGGTCATGACAATCCTAAATATGTATTCACCTAGTAATGGAATTTCAAACTATAGGAACCAATAACTGATAGAACTAAAAAAAAAAAAAAAACACATACACACACAAAGAAAACAGACAAATCCTCAATAATTGTTAGAAAAATTCAACTCTCCCCTTTCAGGAATTGATACAGCAATTTGATAGAAAATCAGTAAGGATGTAGAAAACTTGAACAATGCTATAGACCAGTTGGACCAAATTGATTTTATAGAAAACTCCACCATACAATTATAGATTAGATATGTTCAAGGGCATGTAGAATTCACAAATATTTATGACCTGAGGAACAATTTTTATTTTTGGTCATCTATTGCTCATCAGTCTCATCTGTCACTACACTGTATAGTCTATAGGGACAAAGATTGCATCTTGGTCATATTTTATTTCTAGCATATAGCAAGTGTCTGGCACATGATGAGCACACATTAAATAGTTGAATAATTTTAATAAGTTCATTTTGGAAGAGTTCATGGAGGATATGGATCTTAATCCGTTTATTAATCTGGTATTAAAATAACTGGAGGGGGTAAGAAGCTAGAAGTTGAGTCTGTTACATGATTTTAAAGGTAAATGATATTAAAAGGTTCATGATATTAAAAGGTAATAGCAAATCTGAGTATTTTATTCATTTGTTCACAAATATTTAATGCATATTATGTGCTAGAGATGCAGCAGTGAAGAAACATAAAGATCCCTACCACAAATAGCTTTAGTGGGTTCATCAGAAAATAGACTATATATAAAATTTGCTATGATACAGTGGAAGAACAGGATACTGTATCCTTCAGTGCCAATGTATATCTTGTCTATGTTCTTGTTACTTAGGTTTTCACAGCAATCAATCAATGATGAAAAAAGTAACTCCTGACCGCAGTTTGTCCTCTTATTTTACATTAGGTTGATGTTCAGTTTTACATGATAAAGGGAGAGTCAGGAAGTCTGTCTACTTTTATGCCAGTACCATGCTGTTTTGGTTACTATAGCTTTGTAGTATAATTTGAACTCAGGTAGTGTTATGCCTCCAGCTTTTTTTTTTCCTCAGGATTGCTTTGGCTGTTTGGAGTCTTTTGTCATTCTATAAATCTTCTACACAGAAAAGGAAACAATCAACAGAGTGAAATGACAACCTACAGAGTAGGAAAAAAATTTTTGCTAACTATGCATCTGACAAGGGATTAATATCCAGAATATACAAGGAACTCAAGCAATTCCACAGTAAAAAACCAAATAACCCAATTAAAAAATGGGCAAAGAAGCTGAATAGACATTTTTCAAAAGAAGACATACACGTGGCCAAGAGGCACATGAAAAAATATTCAACATCACTTGTCATCAGGGAAATACATAATAAGACCACATTGAGATATCGCCTCACCCCACTTAGATGTTATAATCAAAAAGACTGAGAATAACAAATGTTGACAAGGATGTGGAGAGAAGGGAATGCTCCTACACTGTTGGTGGGACTGGAAATTTGTACAGCCACTATGGAAAACAGTATGGAGGTTTCTCAAACAATTGCAGGTAGATCTACCACATGATCCAGAAATCCCACTTCTGGGTATATACCCTAAGGAATGGAAATCATCATGTCAATAGGATACCTGCATTCTATGTTCATCACAGCTTTGTTCGAAACAGCCAAGATATGGAACCAACCTAAATGTCTACTGATGGATGATTGGATAAGGAAAATGCGGTATATATACACCATGGAATACTACTCTGCCATAAAAAAGAGGGATATTCTCCCATTTGCAACAACATGGATGAGCTTGGAGAAACTTATGTTGAGTGAAATAAGCAAAGCACAGAGGGAAAAATACTGCATGTACTCTCTCATAAGTGGGAGCTAAGAGAGAAAGAAAGAAGGAAAGAAAGACTACAGAGGTGTATTGGACTTGCAGAGGGAGAGAACATACCTTGCGATAAAAAATGGAGTGGGGGAAAGGGGGATGAGGATTGAGGGTGGGATTTAATTGTGTGGGGTACATGGGGTATAATCACAATTTGTGGTAATGGGCATGCTGCCCATATGGATCCGGCCATCACATCTTCAGCACAAGTGGTGATGGTCTGCTTTATATTCCATGAATATTCATAGCCAATAAAAAATTTTAAAAATTCTTAAAAAAGACTGCTGGGGCCGTTTATGAGATTAGCTAAGTAAGATAAAGCTAACGTCATTAGGAAATGTTTGCATATTTGAAAACACAGTTACAGTAAAAATGTCTTGAGAAAATCACTGGGTTTTTCCACTTCAAGCTTTCTAAGTGTGATCTAAAGTATCCCATGCATCTTGGAGCTCCATGTCCCACACAACCACTGAATCAGGATGGCTCTGACTCACGCTTTAACTACCCAGCAACACATGAGCCTGACCCACAGCAATCCACTAGGTCTGTGGTGGTATTTGCTGCTACCATTTGGTCTGAATCTGAATCATTTCCCATTGCTGCCCATAACCCTTGCCCAAACACACACACCCACAGACACACACTGCTGCCAGGCTAACCTTTGGATCTGCCATCAGAAGGAAGGTGTTAACAGCATTAGCAAGAGGATGTCAAGCCTTTGCCAGTTTTCTCCTTAATGAAATTTACTGATCTTTCTCTCTCTCTTATTCTCTCTCTCTCAGTGGTGTCCCTAGTTTCATATATAATGTTTTCTCTTACAATAAGGCTGTAGTACAGATGAACTTTCTTTTCTGGAAATTTAAACTGTTGCCTGACTGTAGCAGCCTGCTGAGGAAGAAAACAGAAGTTACTTTAGAGAAAATTTGGATAATAACCTTGATAAAAACAACAAACAGCTTTCCTACAATTTCTAAGAGAAGTTCTTTAATCCAATTGCTAAGGAAAATAGCTTGTACTCTCCAATTATACTGGGTCTATCCTAGTACCTGGCTGCTAGTCAGTTTTCTGCAGTTTTGACATCCAAATATGTCACTCCTTGACTAATCAGAGCCTAGGCTCTCTGCAATACAGAGAAGCAAGAAAGGGGGTAGTATTGAATTTGAGAACAAGGAAAGAAACCTGTTATATGGGAGCCCACCATGGGGCTTATCCTCTGGGTTAATCAATCCAACTTTGTGAGCCTTACTTCTCTTACCTGCAAAGAGAAGTGATATTGCTTGCATACCTAAACTGTTTTTACTCACGACACTTCTGACGTCAAATGTATGAATTTATTTTTTTTCACACCAACCAATTTTCCAACTCTCTGATACCAACTGTGTGTCCTACAATTCAATTCAGTTTTAATACTATCTACCCAGAGTTAGTGCAGACCCCAGAGGCTATGGGCTCAGTCCCACAAGATTGCCCCCACTTCAGATGTCACTCCCATCCTAGGCTGCCACCTGTACTTCTGACCAACCAGTTGTAAATTGGGGAGAAGGTTCATTATCCCTTCTTCATGTTCCATAATTTGCTAGAATGATTCACAGAACTGAAGTAAACAGTTCACTTACAATTACTGGTTTGTTATAAAGAATACAACCCAGCAACAGCCAAAAGGAAGAAATGAATAGAGCAAGGTACGGAGCTTCTGTGCCCTCTCCAAGTGTGCCACTCTCCCAGGTGGATGGGTTCACCAAACTAGAAGCCTTCTGAACTCATTGTTTTAAGAGTTTTTGTACAGCTCAATCTCCAGTCTTCAGACTCTTTCTAGAGTTTGGGAGTAGGCTGAGAGTTCTCTAATCACTCGGCCTTTCTGGTGAGCAGCCTGATTCTGAAGCTATTTAGGGGCCCCACCCTAAGTCATCCTATAAACACAGGTGTGTTGAAAGGAGCTTGTTATGAATAACAGAAGACTCTCCTATCACTCAGGAGATTCTAAGGGTGTTAGGAGCTCTGTGCCAGAAACGGGGGACAAAAGACCAAATACATTGAGAATATTAAATAGGTATGCTATTGGAGAGTGTTTTATAAATTCTAAAGTGACAGATGATACAGATATTTAGATTATTTTCAACAATGGAAACGTATATGCTGCTCTAGAACATCAGCCCTGCTCCATTACCAAGTTACTGACTCAAATGAGCAGATGGATTTGATTTTAATGGTTTTAATTAATGTGATATAACATTTATTTCCCCTACTCTTCCCTCATCATTTGGGAGAAAACACTCTCAAATATTACCCATGAAATGTTAACATACTTATTTTTAAGTTAGTTATAATAGCCAAATTAACACCAGAAAGATAGTTATCAATGATCCTTATCAATCAATGGCCTGCCAAAGAACAATCACCTTCATGACCCTGACAGTACGGACTGATGATCCAATCATAGTAGATCATTAATATGTTTGATTATGAAGATATTAAAAATGTGAACAGTCTGTACCTACATCATTAGAACTCACATTTCAGAGTAATGGAGATATCCAGACATTGAAATTTTTACCAAATGTTCAGCTATTTGGAAACATTTGGGGTATTTCCATTGATAGAATTTGGTTTGGTTTGGTTTTCTGATATTTACAGCCTCTTTTAGCTCCTAAATAAGACCTATAATATTATGAGAACCCAGTATAAAGTCATTTCTTTTCTGTCTTATTCCAAAATTCTTAACATCTTTATCTGTTTTCTGTTTGTCTTTGTTTTTGTTTTGTTTTTCTGAAAATCAGCATTCTTGAATTGTTTGTTTAAATCATAATTCTATGACAATTTGGTAGTGCTTCAGACAACAGAGCTGTTCTGACTGAAAAACACATCCATTTAGCAATAGATTTAGAAGGAATTCATTAATATTTTGGAGTTACTTTCTTTTCCTCAATTTTATATTAGACTAACCAAGACCTTGTTATAAACGTCTTGAAGCTGGCACAGTTCGTATTTACCTACAATCTCCCACTGAATGAATTTCTGAATGAGCTTGTACTTTTTTCTGTGACTTAGGTTACCAGATACCTTGAGATCACCAAAGCAGCTCAGATTCTGCCTTCTCATCCTCTTGACATTTCTGAAGACCCATAAATCCATCCCTAAGTCATTTTCTCGCCCATTAGTCATGGTCATCTTCCTTTTCTCTTTGTTCTTTGCCAGAGAAAGTTTCATTTTCTTAATAAATTTATGCTTCTATTTTAAAATTCCATGGAAAACAGTGGTAAATACTGGAGGTCCCTGCTTGGCCTTTTCTGGCCCTGGACTTCTCTGCTTGAGGAAGCCCTGATTCTAACTCCTCTGTGAGTAGATCACCCACCAGACAGCCCCCCATGGCCTGCTGTGGCAAGGTCTAGAGGAAAGAGACATGGACCGGAAGTCATAACATACAAGTTCTGACTCTGTAACTTCCAACAACCAGCTTCAGGACTATGAATGAGTCATTCATCTTGCTTGAGCTTCAGCCAACTTATTTTTAAAATGAAAGGTGGCCACTAAGGGCCCTTAAGACTCTTCCCTCTTTGGGGCCAAATGTATAGAAAAACAAAACGTTCTACAAGAGTGTTCACTAAAGGTCTTGCTGAAATTACTGGCCTCTGTCTTTACTTGTCACATCAGCATTGCCTGAGTCATAAAGTCCACAATGTTAAGGGTCTGAGCATTCAAGTTCTGACCTAACTTAGCCTCAAGCTTCACTGATTTCCATAGTCTGGCAACTATGTAAATCAAGGGAAACTGTTCCATTATTCACAGCATTATCAAATTTAGCCTGGATCAGATTCTGTAAAAACGATTTCAGCCAATTTCATTAAGACACCAAAGAAACTTCTAAGTCGACCCAGGACAGTATATTTCCTTCAAGTGTAAAATAAAGGAAATCTCCCCTTCAAATGAAGAACTGGATAGTAAATTTTAAATCAGAGAAAGTTAGCATTTTTAATGATAGAGTCTTTAAATAAAGATGTAACATTAGATAGCAAAAGGGCACCATTTATTAAAGGTAAACACAAAGTGTGAGTTGGGAAAAAATTCATTTATTAGAATAATTTTCTGTTATTCAGTAATGTTAGATATATTTCTGAAGGTTTTATTTTTAAAACTATCCTTCTAATTTGCGATTTAAAATCTCTCTCTCAGAATTTCTACTCCTCATCTCCAAAGATGTATGGATTGAATCTACCTTCCCCAGCTACAGTAAAATTCCAAAACCTACTGAGCCCACATTTTTAAAAGTTGTTTCTGAAAAGAGTCACATAGGAGAAAGTCTAAGAGTCCACATATCTTACCTGTTGATGCAGCTGGGTAAGAAAATGAGGTCACTACGAAGACCAACTAAGAACATCAGATCTAAGCACATAAGTGCAAGTGTTTTCCTCATTAATGACAGAGGCATTTTTTAATTTAACAGCAGATAATTCAAGAAAACGTTTAGATCGACTGACTCAATCAAGCCTCAATCTACATTGATTTTGCCCCCCAGAGACATGCTGCACCATCTGGAGGCATGTTTGTTTGTTGTAACGGGAGTTTGGACAGCAGGTGGTGCTGTGGGCATCTAGTGAGCAGAGGCAAAACATCCTACAATTCACAGAAAATTATCTGTCAACACGTCAATAGTGAAAATGTCAATGGTGATGCTACTGAGAAACCCTAATGTACACACATGGCTCATGAGAGATGGTAGGCTTTGGGACACCTGGAAAGCAATTGAAAATTTGAGGGAAAACCATGGTATTAGGATGTTAAAGTCTGATGTGTCATGATGGGGACATCTGTACTAATCTCAGACATAAATTTTTACTCTCTATTTTTCTTTTTATCTTTTCCTAATGAAGCTCTGTAATAATTCTTTCATGACCCATGCCATCAAGATTCAACAGCAAAAGCTAATCAGAGTACCTCTTGTTCTTGGAGTCCTGAAACAATTCAGATGAGATCAATTATGTGCTAATGTTCCATTCGGATCCTGAGCCAGCTGTCTTGTGTTTTTAATCCCTGTCATTCTTATAATACTTTCAAAAATACAAACTCTTCTAATCACCCATTTTCTACCATAACCTCATCACAACATTCATCTGAATTCTATACCCAGCTGAAGTATCTCCCTTGGTTACAAACACATTTTTTTAAAAGGCAGAAAGCTCCATAGGTTAAGAAGGAAGACCACTGACTAGAGATTAGTCACAATACAACTTATATGGGCTTACAAGAAAACAGTTCTGATATTGCTATACTTCAAAAAGTTTGAGGAAAAATGAAATTAAAAGATAATGCAAATCCTTCCTAAAAAATTCAATGGAATTGAACAATTAAGTAAATCAATGGCAGATAGTGGACATCACGTTTCTCATTGTTGGAGTGTGAGATTCCAGTTAAGTGAGTCAGAAAGGCTGGAATAAATCATTTGTTATTGGACTAGATTCAGAATTAGTATGAACTCATGTTTACCTTAATACAGATACAAATAGATTAAAAATTATTAATATGTGTGTACACGTGGATTAGTGTACATACATATACTTTCTAGTTCTGTCTACTGAGAGTGACTAGACACAATGACACACCATTAGAAATAAGCACACCCAGTGCTCAGATCTTGGTTTCTAATGTCATTCTCCAGTAAAAGAAATGAGGTTTCCTTGAAGAAACAGCTAATTACGGCACTGAGGAAGGGAATTTACAAGATGAGCAAGGGAATCTTATATTTCCAAGAAGTACAAAAGTGTTCATAAACAAGTGACGGGACCATGTCTGGGGCCAGAGGAGCTAAACCAAAAAAACTTGAAATGGCCACAACTGGAAAAACTTAAACAGCAAAATTAGTAATGTACTACTGATTTGTAATCCAAAATATAAAATAAATACGCATGAATCCATAGTGATATTAATAAATGAATAAATAAGTTAATGTTCATCAAAAACCCATTAAAAGGGCAGTCTACAATGTGAGAAGATATATACAATTCATATATTGAACAAATGGCTCATATTCAGAATTTAAAAGAACTCCTACAGAACAATATAAAAAATAAAGATAATACACTAAATAAATGGGCAAGAGACTTAACAAAAAACTTTAAAAGTGACAGGATTTCCAAGTGGCCAATAATCATATGGAAAAGTGCTCAGTAAAATACCATTACACACCCAGAAGATTAGCTAAATTTAAAAAGATTGCAATGTCAAGTGTTGGGTGAAAATGGAACAATCGTATTGCTGGTTTGCTGTGTAAGGTAGTGAAATCACTTGGAAAGCTGTTGGCAATATCGAGTAAGTAAAGCTAAGCAGTCCCTATGATCAAACAATTCCATTCCTAGATATACACCCAATAACAATGTATATATGTATGTGTATATATATATATATATATATATATATATATATATATATATATATATATATGCATTTGTATAACAGCCCAACACTAGAAATATCTAAAATGTGCATTAACAGTAGAAAAATATGTAAACTGTGGTAAAATATAAAATAGAACACTACATAGCAACAAAGGTGAGTTAACTATGAATGAATCTTACGCAAGTGTAAAATTGAATGTAAGAAGTCAGAAACAAAGACAAATATACTCAATGGTTTCACTGTTATAAATTACAAAAATTGACAAAATTAATCTAATGCAAGCAAAGTCAAGATTGGGTTTACCTTTGAGGAGACGACAAGATATGTCCTGGAAGGGCAAATGGGATCTCGTGACGTGCTGGTCTGTTTTCTCACCTTTGATTACACAGATTCATTCACTTTGTGAATATTCATTGAGAAGCAAACTTATGGCTTATGTATGGTTTTATACATACATAACATTATAATACAGAGTAACAAAAAGGTTAATATAAAATTGTGTTAACCTTTTTCCTTTTATTTTTGTCAAGTATTTCTGTTGGTGTTTAATTTAGTTTGGGCAATAAAATTGAATGCTTTGGTTTACTTAGATAACATTTACATAGATGCTACTGCAGACAGTTTTGCTGAAAAACACTTCAGAGCAAAATTCACTTTGTTTTTGATATAATAAAAAAAGAGATTCTATTTGGTCAATTTTAGTAAAATGATCTATTAGATAAGATAATACAAAAGGCAAGTAAAAACAGGAAAGAAATGGACATTAAAAAGGAGAAAAGATTTGAAGAGAAAGAAGAAAGAAAACCAGGGAACCAGTCACCCCCCCCCCACTTTAAAGTTTATGAAACTAAACTAAATTTCTATTCCGTTTTTAGAAACTGAAAGTCAGTTTGACTTGTTATATCTTTAAATTTGCAAAGTTGATGCCTACTTCGAATTTAGAAAGCAAATATACAGTCTCCCAGAACCCCCGCAATGTTATCTTCATGTTTTTCTTCTTACCCCTAAAGGGAGTAAAAATGTCTTCCTGGGAAACTAATCGTATTACTGGGTTATATATCTCCCTATTTTTTACTAAATCTAATTTATAACTATGGTAATCTGACAAATATTTAATAGTCCCATTGTTAAAAATTACATCATGGCAAAGTTAATTAACTGTGCTAGATGTAACCTCTCCCAATTCTTTTTTCTTAAGCTATTCCCAAACAACCTAATATGCTTGATACAGAGGAGAGAGAAAATTAGTCTTTCTCTTTCTCTTAATCTCTTTAATGTCTAAAGGTATTAGGAACATAATGGAAATTACACTAAAGGATTTTCAAAGACTTTAACAAAAAAAGGGCTAAGTCATCCATGATGGGTCAAAGAGAAAAGTGGATTCTTTCCATTAAATCTTAAAAGACAAAAGTTTCAAATCCATTTTCTGAAGATGTTCTTCAGGAGCCAGTCCTCCATTGTTTTATTGTTGAAGAAAACTGATGATGGCCACATTAGTATAGCGTATTATCTCTTACAATGTAATGTAATAAATCTCCTCTTAATCCTGAAGTCTCAAATATAGTAATTTTTTAACATGTTAGTTAATGTACTTGTATTACAGGAGAAGAGGGTCCAGGGAGGTCAGATTGACCCTGTCCCCTAACACGTTCTCGACTCCACCACAGGAAAGAATTGAGCAGAGTAAGAGAAGAAAGCTAAAGCAAGGTAAAAGAGTAAGGAATACACACTTCACAGGCAAAGTGAGGCTGACTCAGAGCGAATAGCAGCTGCTTTAGCCTGGCTTCCATCTTTTATATTCGGCTTTCTACAAATATTCACGCTGTTTGTGAATATTAACTAAGGGGGTGATTCCCAGGTACGTAACTCCTACCACTGCGCATGCTCTGTTTGTTTCTTTTGGCGCATGCTCACTGGTCAAATTCCAGCACATACACAGAGTATACTTCAAATATACTCAGTGCTCTCTAGTGCCTCCAATGGAAGGTCATTCAAGGACAAACTCCTTTCTACTGAGTTTGCTTGATCTCTGAAATTGATCAAACCTGCCTGCTGTGGTCTCTATCTTCCCAGGTTGTGTGTTGTGCTCAAAAATAGTTCCAACACGCAACAGTAACTCTGTTCTAGCTCAGGGGCTGGAGACTCTGGGGAGTGATTTGAGAGTTAGAGGTACCTGAGACCCAAACTCTGGGAAACCGAGCACCTCCTATCTCACTTATATTATCCAAGTAAAACGTAAGTGACAGAATAACATAAAGGCATACAGAGAAGTTGTCTGTATGCCTTTATGTTATTCTGTCACTTACGTTTTACTTGGATAATGCTTTATAATATTTATTAAACTAAATTGATGAATATTTATTTCAACTCAACTTAGATTCCTTAAGCAACCCAGTAAGTAACCCAAAACCTCCTTCCATGAGGTTTTGTCATTTTCAAAGGCAAACAGAACAGAAAGAATATGGGCTTTCCACCTTAAATTGTCCAGAGGCCAAGTGTCCCACATATTCATGTACCTGAGGGGCTTTGCTCCACACTCAGCATGAGGATCTGTGGTCAGAGTTCATGCTATCCACTGAACCTGTAGCAGTGAGATGCCCACGGGTCACCAGATTCTAGCAAGAACAGCAACCTGTGCCAGGATGAAGGTGAAAGGGACAGAGGCAGCATCACTCCACATCTGATGGTCCCTCCAGGACTAGCATCTGTCACAAAGGAGGACAGAAGAAATTCCTCAACATCACAGTAGCACCTATCAAGGATTAAAAAATAGGCTTATTGAGAGAAGGGACCACTCAGCAAGCCGAAGTCAGCAAAGTAAAGCTGTGAGTACACCACACCCCTACCCCGTGTTTCTCATCATCCCAAAGAGATCCTCCCCAATCCAGGGAATCTGCTGCACACGGTGGGTGGGCTTCTTCCTAACCCAAGAGCCCCTCCCCTTCTGGAAGACTCCCTCCTTATACTGCAGGCCTGAGAGAGCAAATTTAGACATTTAAGGATTTGGGTGCCACCTGCTTCTAGGAGTGACTCAAAGGCCAGCTGCTCAGCTCCTGGAGACTTGAGCCTGAAGGACATTGTAGCATTTTCAGAAGAGGAGGAGAGGCACTCACTCTGCCCCTGCCCCACAGGCTTACTGGCCAGCTGAGTTCCCAGGGTCATGGTGTGACAGTTATCACTCACCATGAAGAAGAAGGGATTTCTACTCTCAACCTCCTTATTTGATCTTTTTTCGCTATACGAAAACGTTTTGTGATTTTGGCAATTTGTCCTCAGTCCAATCATATTTATTTCCATCCTCATAGGCACCTACCGCTGTAAATGATCCTGCGACCCAAAGGCCATCCTGTGAGTGGTGGCACAATTAGAGTCTACATTTGAAATCCCACTGAGATCACTAAAAACACTATTTTCTCAGCATGGTCATGCTTGTGGAGCTCAGCATGTGACATGTCATTGGCTGTGGCCACTATTCCCTTGCACGAAGCATCCTACTTTCCACGTTCCCACGTTCCCATGTTCACATTGAGATTTCAACTAACCTTGCTCATGAATCCATTTTCTCCCCCCACACCATTCTTAGTGAATCGAATAATCTCTCTCTGTAGATACTCTTTTTTCTCTCAAAAAACATTTATTAAGTCTCCGTTCCAGGCACTTTGGTAGCAGCAGGATACCCAGGGATCCATAAAATATGTTGTCTGCTCTACAGGTGTATCTAGTCAAATGCAGGAGGAAAATGTGATAAACAGAGTTCAGAGCAAATGGCTACAGGAACATTGTTTCCTCCCAAATCATACCTCCTTCTCTTTCTTTTATTTGATTAAGTAGATGTGGAGAGAAATAAAATCAATATCCTTTAAAATATAGAATACCCTCTAAAATATATCTTTAAAAAGAAGAGGGAGAGATCATATGAAAGAGAGCCATTTCTGTACAAGATTCACGTTTTTTTTTTTTGTTTTCTCAGTGTGCTAGGAGACTCTAACTCATGGCTAAGATTTTTTAATTCTTTATTGAACAAAACTTCAGTGTCTATTTTGTGATTTGAATAGAGAAAAGCTCTAGCAACTGGCACTTTATGGGTCTATTTTTGTAGTCATTGAGTATAAAATATTAATTCATAATTTTCAGGATTTGTACATGTGGTGTTCCCAGTAGACTGCTGTCAATCCCGTCTCTCAATCCCACACCAACCCTGGTCTAACTCAGATTGTGTGGTCTGATGACGTGCTGAGACTGTAATATCTATGAGGAACTAGAGGGAGTAAGAGGACCTCTCTCCTTTCCTATCCCAAGTAGGCAAGCCACAGAAGAAGATTTATTTATTTATTTATTTATTTATTTATTTATTTATTTATTTATTTATTTATTTATTTATTTATTTATTTATTTGAGTTTTGACTGAGCTTGGGGAGAAGATGAGCTTTGTTTAGGAGAGATTTTTGCTCTGCTCTGGTGCAGAGCCACAGGAGGAAGTGAGGAGGATCATGTCTTACAACCTGAGACCTATGGTGAATAGTCCATATGGCCAAATCCAGCAGGAGGCAGTGGAGCCGCCCTTCATTCAGCAGAACCCGATGTGCTCAGAAGTCCAGCGGGCCCCTTTGTGGCATGATACTCTTAGGATTGTTGCACACACAAAAGGGTGGGTGGGTCGGTCAGAGAACATTGGTGGCCTACCTTGCTTCCAGGTCTGCTGGGATCCCTCCTTCCTTAAGGGGCTTTCTTGTTAACTTCCAGTCTCTGCAGCTCTTCTTTGGAAGCATCCTCTGGCTCCTGGGGCCACTGAGCCCTGAACCTGCAGGGAGCTGGAAGGGCCTGAAAATTCACTTCCCAGGGGTCACCATTAGCCAGTGACTAACTGGGGGATAAAGTGGTAGGAAAGCCCAGACCCTCTGCGCCCGCTCAAGACACTGCTGAGGCAGGATTTATACTGCAGAGTTTCCTTCTGTTCAGTCCGCTATCTTCTGTGGACTCGGTGTGAGCTGTTCTCTTGTGGGGCTTCCTCCCCTTTCCTCTTCTGCTACCTTACTGCTCCCTCCCAACCTTCTCCTGGGGCACCTCCTTTGTAAATCACTTGTTCTCAGGGATCCCTGAGGTTGTGGGCTACTAAAATGAATCACTTAGTCTGGAGAAATAGGTACTTTCCAGTGAAATTCATGCCTAAAGCACATGAGAATCTTATCCAGAACATCTAAACATTCTCACACGGCTCAAACCCTAAACCATGGACTAATTGTAATGCTAAAATTAAGAAACAAAGTATTTCATAATAATGGTTTATGATAGTATTGGAAGACTGGTATGCAGCGATTAGTAAGGACTCTTAGGAATCACTGTTGAGTGGGAAAAATCATGGGCTGTGATGAAAGTTTGTTTAAAAGCATCTTAGAGATTGCACCAATCCCCCCGATCGTATTTCAGGAGTGAGGAAAGTGAATGCATCCCTGCTACCCTTTGCTGATGAGATTACGGTCTATGCAGTTCCCAGGAAAATACTAAGAAAGGGGAGTCATGAAAAGCAAGCTTTGAAGCTTCTATTTCTTTCTCAAATTTTTGTAAAACTATGTCCCTTTTCCTCTACAAGGAGGTGTCGGCCATGAGGAGAATAAGAATTCCTCCATTGACACAGCCTGACATACCACCATTCCTAATACTTAGACATACTCAAGACCCCCCAGGATGGCTCAAATGTGCAGTCACTCTGTTTCTGCAAGAATTTAGCCTCAGTGGGCTCCCAGATATTTGGGATCAACAGTGGAGAGAGAACAAGGCCAGAGTGTCTAACTGACAAAGGTGGCCATGGGGAAGCATACTGTCCCCTGCAAGGCAGCACCCTCCCACACTGATAGTGGGGAGTGTAATGTTTTCAAGGGTCATCCAATGGTAGTGTTTATCAGTTGCCACTTGGTTTTTTCACTTAACAATGTATAGGTTTTTCTTGCTTAGCATCCGCGAAGCATTTCTGAAAATCAGATGTCCCATATGAAAAGTCTGAAAAAAAGGCCTTTAACGTATTATTTGTGTTAGGTAAAAATACATGTTGCCTGTCAATCCTTATCCACCAACCATACTTACTAAAGCATAAAAACACACACGTAGAGAGTGTTACAGTGAAAATGCCTACAACATTGCTTCCTGATCTTTAAACAATGAATATAATTACTTTTTTAAAGTTTCTTTGTATTCTGCAACGCCTCTTTTAGTGTCAGCAACAAGATGACATATATCTTTCTTTTTTGACATATTTGTGCTTTTCAAAACATCCATTTCTGGTTGTCACAGTCTAACAATTGAATTTGGAATGCAACTGAAGATTTTTTTGTACATTTAAAAAAATAAATTATATTTAGTTTAGGAAATGAAATATAATTGTGCTACATAAATAACAGCTGAAAATATTCTATTGACAGATATGTACACTTTATGAAATGTGGGTAGTTTAAAACCACATTGGCATTCAACCAGGAAAATGTCGAAATGTTCTGAGGAGTGCATCTGCATCTTTTGATGTTGTCCCACTACAGTGCTCTAAGAATTGTCTCATTCTTTTTCCTCTTTTAACAACTTTATTGAGGTGGACTTTACATATCATTGTAAGTGTCAAAATTAATTATTTCTAATAAATTAATGGTGTTGTAGAACCATCATTACAATCCACTTTTAGAACTTTTTCTTTACCCCAAAACATTCCCTCATACCATGTGCAGTCAAACCTCCCTTCTACTCCCAGCACGAGGCCACTAGTGATCTGCTTTCTGTCTCTAAAGATGTATAATTTGGGGACATTTTATATAAATACAATGATACCATGTGTTCTTTTGTGTCTGATTCTTTCACTTAGCATAATATTTTTAGGATGGATCTGTAGCTTGTTCCAGTAGATACACTACAGTTTGTTTATCCATTGACCTGTTGATGGCCATTTGGACTGTTTCCATTTTGGAACTATGATGAATAGGTTATTATGAAGAAAACTACTACACAAAAAAATGAACATTTGTATACAAGTCTTTGTGTAGGCATATGTTTTCATTTGTCTTGGGTAAATAGCTAAGAGAAGAATTTCTTTGTCATAATGTAAGCTTAAATGTTTTAAGAAATGGAGAATCTGTTGTTCAAAGTGGCAGTACCATTTTACAATTTCTACCAGCAATGTATAAATGTTCCACTTTCTTCACATCCCCATTAACACCTGGTATGGCCAGTCTTTCTTTAATATAGCCACTTTAATGATTGTATAGTGGTATCATTATGATTTTGATTTGTATTTTCCTAATGTTGAGCAACTTTCTATATACTTTTAGCTATTCACATATTTTCTTTGGTGAAATGTGTATTAAAATAGTTTGCCTATTTTTATTGGGTTGTTGGCATGTTTTATTATTATTGAATTATAGGTGTTCTTTATTCTGGATACAAGTTCTTGATCTAATATGTCTCTGAAATTATTTTCTTCCAATCCATGCCAGTCATTTTTTTTTAATGGTGTCTTCTGAAGTAAAGAGTTTAAACCTTGATGTACAATTTGTCAACATTTATCAACATTTTCTTTTGTGGAGCATGCTTTTGGTTTCATATCTAGAAGATTTTTGACAAATCCAAGATGTCAAAGGTTTTTCTCCTCTGTTTTCTTCTGAAGTTTTGTAGTTTTATCCCCTACATTTAGTTCTATGATCTAGTCTGTGTTGCTTTTTGTGAATGGTATAGAGTAAGGATCCACATTCATTATCTTGTATATGCATATGCAATTGTCCGAACCCCATTTGTTGAAAGACTATCATTTCCCTTAGTGGATTGCTTTGGCCCCATTGTCAAAAATCAGTTGACCATAAATACAAGTGTCCATTTCTGAACTTTATTCTCTTCTCTATTGATCTGTAGGTCTACTCTTATTTTTATTAGCATCATACTGTCTTGTAACTATAAGCAACTTTAAAATTGAGTAGTGTAAGTTATCCTATTCATTTTTTGTTTTCAAAAGCTTGGGGCTATTAATTACATTTCCATATAAGTTTTAGGATGAGCTTGTCAGTATCCACAATAAGTTTGCTGGAATTGTCACTCCTTTTGATAGTTGCATAATATTCCATGAAGTGATGTGGTGTTATAGAGGCAGTTGTCTATTCATGGATATTTATGTTGTTTCCAATCTTTTGCCCTTACAGGTAATGATACAGCAGTAATATTGCATATATGATTTTTTTTTCTGTAGGGAAAATTCCTCAAAGGAATAGATTAAGGAATATGATCATCTTAAATTTTAGGAGATATTTCCAGATTATCCTTCAGGTAATATGTACCAATTTATACCATAACCAGCAACATTTCAAAGTTTGTTACTTCTCAAACTAACCAACCTAACATGTGTTCATACTTTTAATTTTTTCTAATCTAACAAAGAAAATAATACCTCAGTGAAACTTGAATTTGCAGTTTTGTTCTTCTAAGTGAGGTTGGCCACAATTGTACATATTCAAGAAGTTTCATTATATATGAACTGCTTCTTCATATCCTTTATCCACTTTTCTGTGTTATTGCTTTTGATTCTTGATTCTTTGTAGAAAAGTAATTCAAAAAGTTTGTGGAAAGATTCATTATCTTTTAGTTCTATTGTTTCACGAACTTTTTTTCTTTTTATTGGTTGTGAATAGTCATGAGATACAAAGTTGATTGTCACCCCTCATGCCCAAGATGTGAAGGCCAGGTCCATCCTGGCAGTGTGCCCATTACCACAAATTGCGATTGTACCCCATGTTCCCCACCCAATCATCTCCAACTTCCCGCCCCTTCTCCTTTCCCCCTCATGAAAAAATATTCAACATCACTAGTGATCAGGGAAATGCAAATTAAAACTACATTGAGATACCATCTCATCTCAGTTAGACTGGCTATAATCAAAAAGATAGTGAATAACGAATGCTGGCAAGGGTGTTGGGAGAAGGGAATGCTCCTGCACTGTTGGTGGGACTGTAAATTACTACAACCACTATGGAAAACAGTATGGAGGTTTCTCAAATAACTACAGATAGATCTTCTACACAAACTTTTTAAAGTACCCTTGCATATTAGGGAAATTTGCATTTGTATGTGAAATGAATTTCAGTTAATCCACCCTGCTTATTTTTCTCTTCAGAATTTGCTTATGAGAGAGTTCATCTCATATATAATTTTTTAAATTTAATGGAATGTATCAAATTTTCATTCATCAACTTCTGAACTTTTGTGTCATAAGATATTTTTCTGCTTTGATATAAAAAAATATTCCTGCCATGATTTCTACTGGTGCTTTTATGGTTTTATATTTTTAAATTGAAGTGCTCGGTCTATTTAGAGTTCATCCTGGTGTAAGTTAATGAGATGCAGACACAAATTTAATTTTTTTCAAGTGTCTATCTCCTTGTCTCAGACCCATAAATCATCAATTTTCCCCAATAATTTTCCATTTTAAGATGTCAACTTTATTAGATGCTAAAGTTTCTAATATCTTTTGTTCATACTCTGGAGTTTACAGTCCATTCTATTGATTTTGCAGTCAACTTAAACTCCAATGCAACATTATTTTAATGATTATAGCTTTACAATAATATTGTAATATGTAGTAGGACTAACCTCTCTTCATTACTCAAATTCTCTCAGAATTTTCTGGGCTGCTTATGCTCAATTTTCTACATGAATGAAGCTCACATTGTTTTAAAAAATCCTGTTTGTGTTTTATTGAGACCTATTAAATTTATAGACTAATATAGCGATTATAAATATGCTTCCTATACAAAAATAATGTGCTTCTATCTATGTGTTTAGGTCTTTTCAGTAGTGTATAAACATTTTTAATACCAATATGTGTTACTCTCTGTATCAGCATTTCTTATTAAACTTCTTATTTGATCTTTGTTGTAGCAATGGTAAATGAAGTATAATATTCCATTATATTATTGGGGATTTTTTATTCATAAAGACTATGGATTTCTGTAAATTACTTTCATACTAGTAAGCCCCCAAAATTCGTATCTAGTTAATAATAGTTTTTAAGATAATTATTTTGTATATTACAGAAAATTCCACCATGTCTACAACGATTACCTCTTTCTAATTTTGTACCTTTCTTTTCTTTATCTTATGTGACCATGCTTCCTGGTGGAGTTTGGATGTGTTGTCCCCTCCAAAACTCATGTGGAAATTTGATCTCCAATGTGGCAGTGTTGGAAACTGATTGAGTCATGGGGGCGGATCCCTCATGAATGGATTAATGCTCTCCCTGGGGGTGGGGGGATTAATGAGTGAGTTCTCACTCTATAAGTTCCCGTGAGACCTGATTGTTTAAAGGACCCTGGCACCTATCCCCTCTCTCTTGCTTCCTCTTGCCATGTGATCTGCTTGTACCCACAGGCTGTCTGCCACTTTCCGCCATGAGTAGAAGCAGCCTGAGGCCCATGCCAGATGCAGCTGTCCCAGAATCATAAGCCAAATAAACCTCTTTCCTTTATAAATTACCCAGTCTCAGGTAGTTCTGTTATAGCAACACAAAACGGACTAAAACACTTCCAAAAATTTTAAATAATAGTGGTAATAGTGGGCATTTCTGTCTTATTCTTTATTTTAATGAAAATCTTGCTGGTGTTTTCTGTTGACAAGTATGTAGCATTTTAAAGTATATTTTATTACATTATAGAAGTACTCATCTAATTCTATTTTTAACTGTTTTTTTAGATAAAAAATGATTGTTTAATGTTTTTAAATGCTTTTCATCATCTGTGATACTATGATTTCTTTCTTCTCTATATATTCAGAAGGTAAATTTTACTGCTAAATTTTTTAATATTTAAGCAATGTTGATTCCTGGAATAAAACTCTACGAATAAAGACACTGTTCAATGAACTGTTTGCTACTTCTATGCTGTTAGTGTTTGGTATCTTTGCATTATTATTTGTAAGTAAGATCACCCACTATTTTTGTATAGTTTTACCTGGATGTTGGAATTAATGCTATTTCCTAAAAGGTTTCTTTCTTTTACTATCCAGCAGAACAGTTAGAATAACATTTAAATTATCTATTTTTTAATGTTTTAGACAGGTTTCCCCCCAAAACTACCTGATTCTGGTACTATTTCTTCTATGGTAACTACTTACTTCTTTTAATTAATAGACTCTTTTTTAGAACAGTTTTAAATTTATAGAAAATTTGAGCCAATAGTGGAGAGTTCATATGTGCTCCCTGTTATGAGCTGGATTGCACTCCTTCAAAATTCGTATGCTGAAGCCCTCAGCCCCAGTACTTCAGAATGTGACTGTATTTGGCAATAAAGTCTCTAATTAAGGTAAATTGAGGTTTTTAGGGTAGACTCAAATCCAGTATGATTGGTGTCCTTATAAGTAGAGGAGTTTGGGAGAGAGACATGTACATACACGGAAGGACACAATGAGAAGGTGGCCGTTGGCAAGCCAAAGTGAGAGGCCTTGGGAGAAACCAAACCTGCAGACACCTTGATCTTGGACTTCTAGTCTCCATAAATATGAGACAAAAAATTTCTGTTGTTCAAGCCACCTAATCTGTGGTACTTTGTTATGGCCGCCCTGGAAAACTATTCCCCCAACACAAAAACACAGTTTCCTCATCCCTAGTGATTACATCTTTTATCATTAATAAACCATTATTGATATATTGCTGTTACTTAAAGTCCATAGTTTAAATTACAACATATAACATATTTGTGTTGTATAGATCTGTGAATTTTTACCAATGCATCATGTCACATATTTGCCATTATAGTATCAGACAGAATAGTTTCACTCCCCCCCAAATTCAATGTCTTCGGCTCTTCATCCTCTTGCCATAACTACCCAAATCCCTAGTATCCACTGATGTTTTTACTATCTCCACAGTTTTCCTCCTTCAAGAATGTCATATAGTTGGTATCACAGAATATGTAGCCTTATTACTGGCTTCTTTCAAGTAATAAAAATGGCTTGATAGCTCATTTCTTTTAATTGCTGAAAAGACCCACTGTATAAATGTACTACAGTGTCTCTATCTATTTTCACTTATTGAAGGACATATTGCTTATTTCCACTATTTGGAGATTATGAATAAAGATGCTACAATGTTCATGTGCAAGGTTTTGTTTTGACATAAGTTTTCGACTAAGTGTGATAAATACCAAGGAGCATGATTGCTGCATCGCATGGTAAGACTATTTGTAGCATTGTGGACACTGTCAAGCCAGCTTCCACAATGGCTGTAGTATTTCACTTTCCTACCAGCAATGAACGAGTTACTGTGGCTCTGCACCCTCATCATCATTTGGCATTTTTTAGATTTTAGCCATTAGAATTGGTCTGTAGCAGTATTTCATTGTTGTCTCAATTTGCTATTCCATTAGGTCATATGGTGAGCATGTTTTCATATGTTTATTTGTTATCTGCACATCTTCTTTGGTAGCGTATCTTTTCAGATCTTTTGCCTGTTTTTTAAAAATTGGGTCGTTGTTTTATTTTTGAGTTTTAAGAGTTCTTTGTATATTTTGTACACCAGGCGGTCATCAGCTGTGTGTTTTTAATCTTTTTCTCCCAGTCTGAAGCTTGCCTTTTCATTCTTAGAAGTATCTTTGCAGAGCAGAAGTTTTTAATTTTAATGAAGTCCAAGTTATCAATTTTTTCTTTCATAAATCATATTTGTGCCCTTGTACCTAAAAACTCATCGCAAACCCCAAGGTCATGTAGAGTTCTCCTATGTCATCTTCTACATAATTAATAGTTTTACATTTTACACTTAAGTCTATGATCCGTTTTGCATTAATTTTTGTGAAAAGTGTAAGTCTAGTTTCCATCTTTCTTTTTCTTTCTTTCCTTCTTTCTTTCCTTTTTTCTTTCTTTCTTTCCTTCTTTCCTTCCTTCCTTCCTTCCTTCCTTCCTTCCTTCCTTCCTTCCTTCCTTCCTTCCTTCCTTCCTTCCTTTCTTTCTTTCTTTCTTTCTTTCTTTCTTTTCCTTTCCTCTTTCTTTCTTCTTTCTATCTTTTCTCTTTATTTCCCCTTTCTTCTGTCCCTCCCTCCTTTCTTTCTCTCTCTCTTCCTCTCTTCCTTCCTTTTCTCTTTCCTTCCCTTCTTCACTCACTCCTTTCCTCACTTTCTCTCTCTCCTCCCTCCCTCTTTCCATCGTTCCTTCCTTCCATCCTCTTCCTCTTTCTCTCTCTCTTTTTGTTTCTTTCTCTTTCGCGTATGTCTGTTTAATTGTTCCAGCATCTTTTATTGAAAAAACCGTCCTATCTTCATTGAATTGCCTTTCTTCCTTTGCACTATATTTTTCTGGGCTCTCTGTTCTGCTCTATTAATTTATGTGTCTTTTATTTCACCAATACCGTGTTGTCTTGATTATTGTAGCTTTACATTAAGTCTTGAAACTGGATGGTGTGAGTTTTTCAACTTTATTGCTCTTCGGTATTATATTGACTATTCTGTATCTTTAGCATTTATGTATAAACTTTATAATCAATTTGTTGATTTACAAAACAACTTGAATCTATAAGTTGAATTTATAAGTGAATCTATAAGTGAATTTGAGAAGAATTCAAATCTCAACAATATTGAATCTTACTATCGAAGAACGTAAAATATCTCTTCATTTATTTAGATATTCTTTTATTTTTTTCATCAGGGTTTGTAGTTTTTCTTATATAGGTCCTATATATTTTTTGCTAGATTTATACCTAAGAATTTCAATTCTTACTACTAACATAAATTATACTGTTTTTAATTTCAAATTCAAGCTGTTCATGGCTGTTACATTGCAATGTAATTAATACTGTATATTAACTCTGTATTCTGCAACTTTCCTATAATCATTTATTAGTTTAGTTCCAGGAGGGTTTGTTTTGTTAATTTTGCATTATTCTACATATAAAGTCTGGTCATCTATGAATAGAGGCAGTTTTATCTTGTCTTTCCTAATTCATTTATCATTTATTTTATTTTATTCTGTTATTGCATTAACTAGAATTTCTAGTACAATGTTCAGTAGGAATGGTGAGAGAGGATATCTTGTTTTTTCCTTAATTTTAGAGAGAAAGAATTTAATTTCTAATCATTAAGTTTGATGTTAGCTGTAGGTTTTTTTGTAGATGTTCTTTATTAAGTGGAAGAAGTTCCCCTTCACTCCAAATTCTATGAGAGATTTTGTCATAAATGGGAGTCAGGTTTAACACAACTCTTTCTCTGTGTTTATTGATACGATTGTATAATTTTTCTTCTTTTGCCTGTTGATGTAATGAACAGTCTTAATCATCTAAAAATGGGGATATGTTCTATGAAATGTGCCCTTAGGTGATTTTGTCATTGTGGGAACATCATAGAATGTACTTACACAAATCTAAATGGTACAGCCTACTACACACCTAAGCTATATGGTATAGCCTATTGATCCCAGGCTGCAAACCTGTATAGCATCTTACATAATACTATAATCAATAGTAACACAATGGTAAGTTTTTGTGTGTTTTACAGATCTGAACAGTAAAAAGGTCCAGTAAAAATATGGTATAAAAATCAAAAATGATACACCTGTATAGAACACTTTCCATGAATGGAGCTTTCATATGACTGACAGCACAGTAGGTTGTTTATACCAATGTCACCACAGACAAGTGAGTAATGCATTACTCTGCAATGTTACCATGTCTATAATGTCACTAGGCAATAAGAAAATTTCAGCTCCATTATATTCTTATGGGACCACCATCATACATGTGGTCCATTGTTGACTGAAACATCATTATGTGGCACACGACTGTACATTAATTATTGAATCTTAAACTAGTCTTGCATATCCAAAATAAATAGCACTTAATCATGGCGTATAATTCCTTTTCTACTTTGTGAATTTGCTAAAATTTTGTTGAAGATTTTTACATCGTCATTCATAGGGATATTGGTCTGTAGCTTTTTCTTTCCTGCAATGCTTTCATTTGGTTTTGTTATCAGAGTAATACTGGCCTCATAGCATGGGTTAAGAAGTATTCCCACTGCTTCTATTTCCTGGGGGACAATAGAGAAATAGAATTCTTTCTTTCTTAACTATTTGGTAGAATTCACCAGTGAAATCATCTGTTTCTTTTTGGGAAGGGTATTAATTATTGATTCAATTTTAATAGATATAATTAGATTATCTATATCTTCTTGTGTGGAGGAGTTCATGTCCTTGTCACACAAACTTTTGGTAGGTTGTGTATTTCCAGGAATTTGTCATTTTCATTTAAGTTATCAAGCTTGTGTGCATGGAGTTGTTTGTAGCATTCTTTTATTATCCTTTTAATACTCATAAGATCAGTAATGATGACCTTTGTTTCTGATATTAGTAATTCATGTTTTATCTCTTTCGTGTTCATTATCCTGACTGGGGGTATAAAAATTGTAATGACATTTCCAGTGAACCAACTTTTGGTTTCATTGACATTGTTTATTGATTTTCCATTCTGGATTTTATTGGATTCTGTTTTAGTTTTTATCCTTTCCTTTATTCTACATGCTTTGATCTTAAGATGCTCTTTATCATCTAGTTTTCTAAGGTGCAAGTGTGTTGTTTAATCTCCAAATATGGTTAGTTTTTTCAGCTATCATTCTGTTATTGCTTTCTTTTTAATTCAATTGTGATCTGGAAGAAAACTTTGTATTATTTACATTCTTTTACATTTTTTGATCTGTGTTTTATGGTCCAGATTGTGGTTGTATCTTAGTGAATATTTTATGTGAATTGGGAAGAATGTGTAATTGGCTATTATTGAGGAATATATTCAACAAATGTCAGTTATACACAGTTGACTGACTGATGATGCTGTTCACTTCAACTATATTCTTACCTATATCCTTACTGATTTTCTGCCTGCTACATGTGTCAATTACTGATAGAGGTGTGTTGAAGTCTCCAACTATAACAGTGAATTTGTCTGTATTTCCTTGCAGTCTTATCAATTTTTGCCCCACTTATTTTGACTCTTAATCTTTAGGTGCAGACATCTAAAAATTGTTATGTTTTCTTGGGGAATTGTCTCCCTTATCAGTAAGTACTGTTTCTTTTCATTTTTGATAATTTTACTTGCTCTGAATTGTGCTTGTCTAAAATAAATGTAGCTCTTCCAACTTTTTAAAAAATTATTGAAGTTAATATAGTGTATCTTTCTCTGTTTACTTTTAATCTATCTGTGCCTTTATATTTAAAGAGGGTTTGTTGTAGATAACATATAGTTGGGTCTTGATTTTTTTATCCATTCTGTCGGTCTTTGACTTTTCATTAGTGTATTTAGACCATTCATATTTAAAGTGATTATACATATAGTTGGATTCATGTCTCCCGTGTTTGTAATTTTTTCTATTTGCTGCATTTGTACTTTGTTTCTTATTTAACCCTTTTTTCTCTGTATTCTCTGATTTAAACTGAGCATTTCATATCATTCAATTTTCTCTCTTGTATATATAATTTACACTTTTTAATTCTTTTAGTATTTCTTGCAAGGCACATCTACCAGTGACAAATTCCTTTAAGTTTTATTAATCTGAGAATCTTTTTATTTCTCCTTAACATTTGAAAGATAATTTCAGTGGATACAGAATTCTGGTCTGGTGTGTGTGTGTGTGTGTGTGTGTGTGTGTGTGTAATTCATTAAATATTTCAATTTTTTTTCTAGCTTTCATGGTTTCAGATGAGAATTCTTATGTAATTCTTACCCTTATTCCATATAGCAAGGGTACCCCCCTCATGATCTCTTTTAAGATTTCCTCTTTGTCTTTAGATTTCTGTAGATTGAATATAAAAAGTTTAGGTGTAGATTTATTTTTTGGTACTTGTTCTGCCCTGTGTTTTCTGAGCTTCCTGGATCTCTGGTTTGGTGTCTGTTATTAATTTTTTTGCCATTATTATTAGATATTATTACTTTTGCTCCCTTTTCTCTTTCTTTATTTTCTTAATTATGCCATGTTACAACTTTTGTAATTTTCCTTCAGTTCTTTGATGTTCTGTTCTGTTCTATTTTCTCTTTGTCTTTTATTTTGGATGTTTCTATCTATGGACAATTTTTTTTTTTCCTTGAACATGTCTAGTCTACTGATGGCTCTAACCAAGACATTCTTAATTTCTGTTATGGTGTGTTTGATTTCTAGAATTTCATATATATATATATATATATATATATATATTTAGATTTTCTGCTTCTCTGCTTACATTATCAATCTGTTCTTACACATTGTCTACATTTCACATTAGAGCCATTAACATATCAGTCTTAATCATTTAAATTCCTTCTCTGATAATTCCAAAATTGCTGCTATATCTGAGTCTGGTTCTGATGCTTGCTTTATTTTCTTTGGACTGTAGTTTTTCTTTCCTTTTAGCAAATCCTGTAATTTTTTATTGAAAACTGAACATGATGTATTGGGTAGTAGGAATTTAAATAGTTATGTTCTTAGTGTGAGGATTTAAATTAGTATGAAAGGGCTGGGCTGTAATTAATATTCGCTGTAGCTGTAGATGCCAGTGGCTTCAGTTTTTTCAAGTTTCCTTTTTTTTTCTCCTCTTCTGTTATCTTTGGTTTTCCCTAACAGCTCCTTTTTAAATAGAGTCTGTAATTTGCTGCTTTATCAGTTGCAATCCACTGAGTCCCTGTTAATGCGATGGTAAGAATTTGAGGAGTAAAAGTGTTCTGTAATCTTGTGCTGTATTCTCAGCTTTTTGGTGAGCCCAACTGAGTCCCTGGACTGACTTTCAGAAACATTTTTGAGACTTTTTTTCTCTCCCTTTACATGAGATAAGAAGAAGAAAAGAGGGGGCTAAGGTTGGCTAATTGCCTTTCACTCAGACAAGACAAGGCCCTGGGAAAATAGATTATCTTGGAAGGCAGAGTTTTGTTGTTAAGAATGTTCTGGACTGTTTCAAAATGGTTACTTACAACTACCCTTGATTGAAATGTGAGGGTTCTTTCCTCCACCAATCTTGACCATGAAAACGTAATGGAGTTCCTGGAGGTAAACCCAGAAGGTATGGGTGCCTTCCCTAAGAATAGGCCCCAGGCATTTCTGAGCTCTCAAGCTTGTTCCCATTCAGCCTCCAAAAATTCATTGAAATTACCATCAAAGTGTTTCTACCAGTTATTGGCTCCATCAGTTGCTGTTTCAGGAAAACTGATCTCAACTCTTGTATTCACACACCCCACCCCCGTCAGCTTTTTGGGGTCACTGTTTGTTCCATAACCTCAAATCTCTGATGTATCTAAGAACAGGTATTGATTTCAGTGGTTCAGTTTTTTTTTTCTATTGTGAGGACAGTAATGATGACTTTCTAGTTCTTTATATGTTGGAGTGGAACTAGTTGTCTTTTAGAGGCTATCTATCTGAAGTCATTTTGGTTATATTATACTTTCTTTGAAAAATACTTATGCCATATAGATTTTCTCTATCAGACTGGATTTTGTTGAGCAAAGTAGACTAACATACATACACACACACACACACACACACGCACACACGCACACACACGCACACACGTGCACACACACACACACACACACACACACACATATGATTTCTCCTCTATCTGTAGTTACTGTCCTATAATTTCGTATTTTGTGTGTGTGTGTGTTTTATCTGAGTTTTTAAAAAACTAACTTTTATTTAGTTTTTTTATAAAAAGCAATTATTTGGTTTATTTAATCTTTCTTCTTTAATTTATTTTATGTTTTCCTTGAGATTGCATTATTTTTCTAACACTTTAAGTGGAATGCTATATTTATTTAATTTTATTCTTCCTTTTTAAAAATATGAATATATATGGAATGCTTTTTCCTCTGAGATCTGTTTTAGCTGAATTACTGTATATTTCAATTTGTAACATTGTGATTAATTACCTATTTGCCTTCTGGATATTTTATAATTTTGATTTATTTTTGTTAGGAAAATTTCTTTTTCTTCTTTCTTTCTTTTCTAGCTCTATTGTATTGTGAGCAGAGAATGTTTTCTTTAGTATTTGAATTATTTGAGTTTTATTTCAGTTTTCTATATGACAATATTAGGACATTGTGTGTGTGTACATGTGTGTGCATTGGTGATAAAAAGTTGGTTTTTTTAATGTTCTTAGTGGCTGTATTAGTCAATTTTCTTTTGTTTATAACAGAATACCTAAAGTTGGATAATTATTTATTTCTTATAGTTTGGGAGGCTGGGAAGACCAATATCCAGGGAACACATCTGGTGGAGGCCTTCTTGTTGGTGATTCTCCACAGTGACACAGAGTATCACATGGCAAGGATGGCAAGAGCTCTCTATTCTGTTCACTTGCTCTCCTTATAAAGCCACAAGAGCCACTCCTGTGAAAAACCACCAAACCATCAGTCCATTACTCCACCAAAGGGTTAATCCATTCACTAAGACACAGCCATCACGACCCAATCACCTGTTAAAGTCCCCACCTTTCAACACTGCTGTAGTCTGATTTCCCACCTCCTTACACTGTTACAATAGGGATCCAACTTCAGTGAGTTTTAGGGGGACATTCAATCCACAGCATTGGCCATGTTTTTACATTCTTTAATTAGGTCTATCTTGTAAATTATGTTATTTTGAGGTTCTGTAGACAATTTTACAAGGGCTGGAAGAAGTGAATTGTGTTTCTGTGCGCTGATTCTTATTTCTTCTATAATAATAGATATGGATAGGATAAAGTATTGCTTAATATAAGCTGAGGTTGTTCACAAGAAAAGGTTTCCCTCTCCAAACAAAGAATAAAAATCACAAATAATAAACCATATTCCTAAGTTTAAATAGATCACTCTCCTACACGAATGGCCCAGCAGTACAAACTTACTGTAACAAAGATAACAATGTGTTTTACACTTACTGCCAAACCTGTTGAGAGACCATCTTTACTATCTGGCATCAACAAGAAAAATAAGCTCTGACATAGTTGTCACATTCAGTCTTGGTGTTTATATGAACCTAATTTATTCCTACAGTCAAGGCAAATCAGTGAGAGTGGGAAGAGATATTAATATTCATCTAGTAATCTAACTAATCTCATTTGCAACCAAGGCACCTAAGCCTGGTGCTGTAGACTGGATGCCCACCCCCCAACCTCACTGAGGCTTACTCCCCACTGTTAACTGTTGAGGGTGGGAAATCCTATTATAGTAATTGAAAGGTGGGGCCCTGAAGAGGTGATTAGGTTGTAGGACCATGCAGCAGTGAATGGATTAATAATGGCAGTTGTGGGCATGGTTCTGAGGACTTAAAAAGAAGAGCACGTGAGAGGTTAGTCTCTCTCTTCTCCACCATTTTCTTCCATGTTGAGACCCCTGGGTCCCCATCACCACCACCATCAAGACCCTCACCAGATGTGTTCCCTGCACTGTGGACTTCACAGTCTCTGGAACCGTAAGCAATACATTTTTTTCCTTTACAAATTACCTAATTCTAGATATTTTGTTAGAAGCAATAGAAAAGGACTAATACCCCTGGTATAGCCTAAGGTCCTATAACTAGACAGTAGCATTTCCAGAAAGGGCACTAAAAAAGGCCCTTCCTTCCACCCCAGTGTATTTCCATCATAACATGTGTTCTAGCCAAGTTATGGTGTACCAGCTACTTCCGAGTCTTGTCTCGGAAAATCTGTTCTACCAGTAGCTCCTGCTGACTGGGCAATACATCTTCTGATTCTTCCCCTCTGGCCATGGCTCACTGAATCTGTACCTTCTTTATGCTGGATTGGAAAAATAAGCTTGAGCAAAACAGATTCTTTCTCAGGAACTTGAAGTCAGAGTCATAGAGTGAAGTGAGGAGGAGCAGTGGGCATGGGAGCTCTCGGGCTGCTCCCGTGGACCCATGTAAAGCAGAAGCATGCAGCAGAGTCTTCACAGTAGGTGGAAAGGACAGGACTGAGGCACAATGAGAAATTAATAGGAGAAAGACCACACTGAGCCATAGGCCACAAGAACAGCCGAGAAGGATGAACAGGTATCAGTTACCAGAGTCTGTTCCAGACCTTTGCAAGGCTTGGCTGTTCAGCAGTCTCTGGATTTTCAGAAGATTGCTCTGAGTTCTTGACACCACTGCCCTGTTTCTTAAGCCCTGTTTCTAAAATGGCTTTCTTTTTCTTGCAGTGAAATGATCCCCATAGAACCCTGGCATACTTTGCCCAAATACACCAAATAAAAGGCCTGTGCCACATTTCTAACCCTTATTCTAGTAGGGTGACTGAACCTTAAAAAAAATTATTTTTGCATTATTTTCTGCTGTAGGATTTCAAAGTGACATCCAAACTTTTTGGAGAAACACATAAAAGGTGACATTCAAGACAACTATTATTTATATTTCTGTATTAATCCATTTCTGTTGCTTATAACAAAATACTCAGAACCGGGTGATTTATAAGAAAAGAAAATTATTGCTTACAGTTTCAGACGTTGGGAAGTCCAAAGTCCAGGGAACACATTTGGTGAAGGCCTTGGTGATGAAGAGTGACCCAGGGGACTCACGTGGCAGAAAATGGTGGAGCAGAAAGAGAGAGAGCTCCTCCTGCACTCTCCTTTTAAAGCCCTCGGAACCACACCCCTGACCACAATTTTTAATCCTTTCACTAGGCATGATCGTCAGAATCTAATCACCTCTTCAAGGCTCAGTCTTTCAATTACCATAACATGATTTCCCACCCTCTTAACAGTCACAGTGGGGATTAAGTTTTGGGGGAACATTCAACCCAAGGCAATTTCTATTAACCAGTCTGTTTTTATGTAAGCATCTTAGAAATTCAGTCAGAATAGCACTGGCATGAAATCCTCCTTGTCCTTTACTGAATGTGCTTGGCAGCTTAAATTTTGCACCAATTTTACTTCATGTTATATGTATCTTCTAAAAAAAATTGATCTTACATATTCACCTTTTTGTACCATTCCCCACTTTACTGTACTTTTCCTTTCCTTCCTTTCTTTCTTTCTTTTTTTTTTTTTTGAAGATAACTGGTAAGGGAATCTTAACCCTTGACTTGGTGTTGTCAGCACCACACCTTCCCAAGTGAACTAACCGGCCATCCCTCTAAGGATCTGAACCCTTGGCCTTGGTGTTGTCAGCAACACACTCTACCAAGTGAGTCACTGGCTGGCCCTTTTACTGTACGTTTTCTATGTCCATTGTCTAATAAGTACTCTTGTAGAAGGTGACTTCATTTCAGCCTTCTGGTGTACTCAGTAAATAATTCCTTCTATGTTGGGACCTAAAAGTTAAAGCAGCTTCCTGGGAAATCTCATAAATACAAGGACTATCAGGCTTGGTGAGTGGCTTCCTACCACTCCAATTCACTTCATCAAACATTTAATGAGCACTTGCTGTGCTATATATCAATAATAGGAACCAACATTGTCGTTTCATTTTTGCTTATATCTCCTCTCAAATAAGCTTTGAGAAAGTCCATGTACTTGTATTCCTGACTTTATGGACTAAGGGGAAGAAACTCGGATTGCAGGGACCTTGCTCCAAAATACAGAGTGCTGGAACTAAGCCTTGAACCCAGGTCCTCTGCCTCTAAATTTTCTAATAACTTTACTTATACTGTGCTGATCCCCAGTGTGTCTATTTATACCTGTACTTCATAGAGAGACATGCAAAGCAACCAAAGGTCAATGCAGAATAATACCCAGGGGAGCTACTCAAGGAACAATTATGTATTAAAACAATGTAACTGGAAGGAGAGAAAAATAAATAATGAGATTGCACTTCTTTCATGGCAAGAGAAAAGAAGAAAAATAACTCAAAGCAAAATCCAGGGTAAGTGAGGATTGTCACAAATACTATCTGACAGTAGGAAGATCCTTCAGGCTTTATCAGTTTTAATGAAAAGATAAGTTTTATTTACTTCTCATCTGACAAACATTTAGTGAGCATTAAATAAGTGTCAGGAAATAAAAGAGTACTGTCTTTCCATATATTTTGATATATGTACATAGTTATGTGTCTACAATTGTATTAGGGTAAAATTTTAAAAACTGGCTTGAAGAACGGGGTGTGTGTCTCCTCTCATGGGCAGTTCTTGTTCACATTCAGAGTGATGCTGGGTTCTGCCACCTTGGCATGTTTTTTACAAGGGACCTTCTGTTCTAGCCATCCAGCTGGTAGAAGGAGAAAAAACAGCATGGCCCACATCCTTTTCTCTCACTTCCTAAGAGAGAGAACTTGAACATATGGCCATACCTAGCAGCAAGGGTGGAGGTGGGGTGGGAAATATAGTCTTTAGCTAGAAAAAAGCGAGAGCAGATTTTGGTGGACAGCTAGAAGCCCCACCACATTGCATCTATCACATCGGGCATCGAGAACATTGTCTTTGGATAAAAATGTCTAGGTAAATATGCAAGCTCCCCTACCTAACAGCTACATGATTTGAGCAAGTTTCTTAATCCCTCTAAATCCATTTCTTATCTTTAAAATGGGGGCAATAGCATTCCTGTTGTGCCAGTTATTAATCTATTGCCTTTCAGCTGGAAATTCACACTTCAGTACTTGCTCTGTAATAACAAACTGGACCTAAGCATTTTTCCTTTGGAGGTAATATAATGTGAAACTGTCTGTAGGCAGAGCTGGAAGGAGGCTGTGGAGAGAGGGGCTTCTCTGCCATTTCTGGGATACTGAGGCTGTGCTCTTTCTTGTGCCTGCTACACAGTCTGCACTGTGTGTTGGACACATCCCATGCTGCTCTGCCCCAACCACGTCCTAGAGCATGCTGTTTCTCATTACCACGCAGAGCTGACCTAGGCCTGGAAATCACTTCACTTCAGTTCACTGGTCATGGGCACTGGCATGGTCCAGTCTCTGTCCCAGCAGGCACCCCAACTCCTCTGCATACCTCACAGCTGCCTCAGTCCCCCTGTGCCCCACAGGTGACGTGGCATGCTGTCCTGACAGTGAGTAGGACCCCCTCTGCATACCTGCTCACCAAAACCAAACTCACTTGCCCTTGGTGGGCAGCCCCCTTCTGCCCTCTGACTGTGGCCCAGCTCTGGTTTGGGCAATTCAGCAAATGTCTCTATGATGCTTTGGTCTACAACCATAACTTGTGAAATGAGTTCTACACCCCAGCCTTGAGGAAGGCATCTTTTCTAAGTTTTTCCTTCCTTAGGTGTTCTCTTGGCTCTAAGTTAGCCTTTAAAATTCCTTTATGTCTTAATCTTCTTATAATAGTTTTACTATTTGTTATATTAAACTTTCTCTCTTCAAATTACTGTGTGATTTCTGTCTCTAGATTGGACTCAGACTGATGCACCTACCTTCTAATGATTTTGTGAATAATTAATGACTTAATTTATTCTAAACATCTACCACAATCCTAGGCTTATAGCAAGCACCTGATAAATATTATATGTGTCATCACCATCACTATCATCAGCATTATCTTCATCATCTTTAAGAGCTGCAGAAGTGGCATGCATCCATTTGTTCAGAGATTATTACTTACGATTTAAAAAAAAACATTTTTGAGAGCTATCCAAACTTTGTGTCCTGGTTTTTCTATACCAAGCCCCTACCCCTTCCTGACAGTCACTGTTGACACTGTGAAAATCACCTGCAATCCCACTCTCAGAGGAATTCATTTCTAACAATAAGTGTGTGGTCAAGGCAAATCAAACTGCCTTGTATCTGAATGTCTTTATTTCTTAAAAAAGCATTGTAAAGGCTGCTCTGCCTACCTGGATGGTTTGATCTAGAATAAAATGAGTTAATTCTTTATGTAACAAAATTTAGTGTGTGAAGTGCTGTCCTTATATGAGTTCTTTATACTATCGTAGGATGGTCCATTTAGAAAGAAATGTCCCCTGTAGCAAAAATAGTTCCATTCTATCTACTTTCTGATTAAAAGTTAGTATAATGGATGTTAGAGAATTCACTTTTGAATACAAATCAGTTGTACCAGGGGTCTTTTTTTTTTCCTTGAAAATATTACCTTATCTTAGTGTCTATAACAAACGCATCAAATCTAAGTAAAAGGAGAGAAAATTTAGTCTGGATGTGATCCGTGGTAGTGGAATTCCAGTAAGTATCACAGGGGGATTAACAGCTAAAATATTGAATAATTTCTTGGGGTGGTAGAAAAACTTTTTTTCTCTTTATTGTTAGCATTTTTGTTTTACTGGTGGGTTTTGTTCTTTCTTGAGCATTTGTGGCAGTGACGGTTGTTTTTCAGGTACCAAACCCAGCAGTCCCTTGAGAATTTCTTGTAAGTCTGGTCCAGTGATAGTGAACTCCTGCAGGGGTTTTTTTTTTGTCTGAAAAATATACTATTTGTCCTTCACTTCAGAAGGATAGCCTTGCTGGGTAAAGTATTCTTGTCTGGCAATTTTTGTCTTTTAGTATTTTGAATATATCATCCCATTCTATTCTGGCTTTTAGGGTTTGTGATGAAAAGTCTGATGTTAGTCTGGTTGGGGCACTTCTCTCTTGCAGCTTTTAAGATTCTCTCTTTGTCTTTGAGTTTTGCAATTTGACTATAACATGTCTTGAAGAGGATCTTTTTGGGTCAAATATGTTTGGGTATCTTTACACCTCCTGAAACTGAAGATCTGTGTCTTTCCCTGTACCTGGGAAGTTTCCTGCCACTATTTTGTTGAATATGTTTTCAATTCCATTTCCATTTTCCTCCCCTTCTGGAATAACCATGATTTGGATATTTGATAGCTTAAGGTTGTCTGTTATCTCTGTTAGATTTTCTTCAATTTTTAAAATTATTTTTCTTTGTTTTGTTCCCCTGTGTTATTTCAAACAGCCTTCAAAGTCAGAAATTCTCTCTTCTGCATGTTCTAGCCTGAAGATATCCCATGCTCTTCAATTGGAAGAATTAACATTGTGAAAACGTCCATACTACTCAGTAATCTACAGATTCAATGCAATCCCTGTCTAAATTCCAAAGACATTTTCTCAGAAATGGAAAAAACTATCCTAACATTTATATGGAATAACCAAAGACCATGAATAGACAAAGCAGTTCTGAGCAAAAAATATAAAGCTGGAGGCATAACACTACCTGACTTTAAACTATACTACAAAGCTATAATAACCAAAACAGCATGGTACTGGCATAAAAACAGACACATGTATCAATGGAATAGAATAGAGAATCCAGAAATCAACCCATACATCTACAGCCATCTGATCTTTGACAAAGGCACCAAGTCTACACACTGGGGAAGAGACTAAGTCTTTAGCAAATGGTGCTGGGAAAACTGGATATTCATATGTAGGAGAATGAAACTAGACCAGTACCTCTCACCATATACCAAAATCAATGCAAAATGGATTCAAGAATTAAATATACACCCTGAAATACTAAAACTCCTTAAAGAAAACATGGGGGAAACACTCCAGGAAATAGAATTGGATATAGGCTTCATGAATACAACCCCAAAAGCACAGGAAACCAAAGGAAAAATAAGCAAATGATATTATATCAAACTAAAAAGCCTTTGCACAGCAAGAGAAACAATTAACAGAGTTAAAAGACAACCAACAGACTGGGAGAAAATATTTGCAAAATATACATCTGACAAAGGATTAATATCCAGAATATACAAGGAATTGAAACTACTTTATAGCAAAAAACAAGTAACCCAATTTAAAAATGGGCAAAGGAGCTGAAAAGGCATTTCTCATAGGAAGATATATGAATGGCCAGCAGACACATGAGAAAATGCTCAGCATCACTCAGCATTTGGGAAATGCAAATCAAAACCACACTGAGATACTGTCTCACCCCAGTTAGGATGGCTTATATCCAAAAGACTGAGAATGATAAATGCTGGTGAGGTTGCAGAGAAAAAGGAACAGAAAGAGAAATGCCACATGTTCTCACTTATTTGTGGAAACTAAAAATCAATCAGTCAATAAATATACAAACAAACAGTGAGCAGGGGGGAGGAAGACAGAACAATCACAACAATTCCTTGAACCTGTTAAGACAAGTGAGCAGATATGATGTTGATGGGGGGAAGTGGGAGAGGGAGGGGAGGAAGAGGAATTGGTAAAGGGACACAAAAATCAACTATATTGTATATAGTTAAAATAAAAAATAAAATAAAAAGCTGTAAAAACTACTTAAAAATAGAATAAAATAATGAATAGCCTCTCATTAGCACATGCAAGAAGAGGTTATACTCAGCCCTTTCAGGTGAGTGGAAAAGATCACTGGAGACCTTGTGGGTTGGAATGGAGATATTTGCTTCCAGTGCTCAGTGGAGTGCAGCATGGTGTTCAGCCTGATTAGGTCCTTAATAAACACCCTATTTTTATCTTTTAAACTTCCTTTTAAATCCTGCTCTCACTATAATATTACGATTTCCTGTACCATTCAGCCCTACCAATAAATTTTGGCGTGTTCATAGTGTGCTCGTTAAGTGAATTAAACATAATCTAGGTCATTTTTAATAAAAAATATTTATTGATCACCTACTACTCTATGCTGACTACCTTTTTCTTTCTCTGAAGAAACATGCTGTATTTGGGGAAATAAGATAAGTGATGCTCTTAAATGAATTGTACTCCACAGTATAGGCAAAATGTGCTACAGGAAAGTCGTATGAAAAAGAAGGAACAATGGAATTTATGTACAGAAATGTGGATATGAG